>NC_140996.1:134716839-134916570 GCF_052327205.1 Somniosus microcephalus | reverse complement strand
CCCCCCCCGCGATTTCCCGAGGCTCTCCCCCCCCCGTGATTTCCCGAGGCTCTCCCCCCCCCGTGATTTCCCGAGGCTCTCCCCCCCGCGATTTCCCGAGGCTCTCCCCCCGCGATTTCCCGAGGTTCTCTCCCCCCCGCCCCCCGCGATTTCCCGAGGTTCTCTCCCCCCCGCCCCCCGCGATTTCACGAGGCTCTCCCCCCGCGATTTCCCGAGGCTCTCCCCCCCGCGATTTCCCGAGGCTCTCTCCACCCCGCCCCCCGCGATTTCCCGAGGCTCTCCCCCCCCCCGCCCCCCGCGATTTCCCGAGGCTCTCCCCCCCGCGATTTCCCGAGGCTCTCCCCCCGCGATTTCCCGAGGCTCTCCCCCCCGCGATTTCCCGAGGCTCTCCCCCCCGCGATTTCCCGAGGCTCTCCCCCCCCGCGATTTCCCGAGGCTCTCCCCCCCGCGATTTCCCGAGGCTCTCCCCCCCGCGATTTCCCCGAGGCTCTCCCCCCGCGATTTCCCGAGGCTCTCCCCCCCGCGATTTCCCGAGGCTCTCCCCCCCGCGATTTCCCGAGGCTCTCCCCCCGCGATTTCCCGAGGCTCTCCCCCCACGCGATTTCCCGAGGCTCTCCCCCCCCCGCGATTTCCCGAGGCTCTCCCCCCCCGCAATTTCCCGAGGCTCTCTCCCCCCCGCCCCCCGCGATTTCCCGAGGCTCTCCCCCCCGCGATTTCCCGAGGCTCGCACCCCCCGCGATCTCATGAGGCTGTGTGCTGGCGTCACGGGGGCCGTGCGCATGCGTGCCGGCGTCAAGGCGGCTGCGCAACGGCCGTGCGCAACGGCCGTGCGCATGCGTGGTTGCCGTTTAAAAAAAAAAGCCAGAGCGGGCTCTCGCGGCGGGCGGCGCATGCGCGGGCGAGGCGGCCCGCGGGGAGTAGGCAGGGAAACCCCGCGGGCTGGCGGCCGTTAGAGCGGCTCACTTCGGGCCCCGACACCGTCAAACCTGAGAGGGGGAAGTAGAGAGAGACAGAGAGGGAAGAGGAGAAGGAGAGAGAGGGAAGAGGAGAAGGAGAGAGAGAGAGAGAGGGAAGAGAGATAGAGAAATTTTTGGAGCTTCAAGCCTGCCTGCAGCGGGCCTGGAGACCAGCACCGGAGTCCCCCCTGCGCGAGGGTGAGGAGGGGGGGGGGGGGGTTGCTAAACACAATATAAAACTGAAATAAATTGTTAATTAATTCCCTAACACATAATTCAAATATTTACCTTAGTTCCCTAACACATAGAAAGTGTGGGGGAAAAAATCGTGAAAAATCAAGATGGCGGCCACTCACCTCGGTTCAGAAGGATAAGGCCCGCCCACACACATTGGTCGACCGGTCAGGTCACCGAAGCGTAGGATTGGTCAATGGTCGAGTCACTCGACAATCAACTGTAGGAAGACCTTGACGTCAGACGGTCGCTCATGAGAGCGGAACGCTGAACGTATTTGGGATACCGCGGGCGGGATTTTTGTCCGGCCGAAACGTAAATAGGCCTATAACCGGTCCGGAATCGCAAGCTTTATTTTGAGGCGACGCGCGCGTCGGTACGCTCTGTAACTTCCAAACGCATAGAGACCAGACAGACAGACAGACAGGAGAGCCGCTTTATATATATAGATATGTAATACCCACTGGAAATGTTATGTACGCTAAGTATGGTTATCAATCTTTAACTTAGACACTATTATCATTGTTATAAATCCCTGGGTTAAAGTTGCCATGTGAAGGTACGGCAAGAACTTTTAAGGACACAATGTGACTAAGAGCAGACTTTCCATAATTCTGCACCAGTATCAACTGTTGCAGACAGTGAGGCTGCGCGGTCTCCAGGCAGAAACCCAAGGAGGAAGGGGTGGAGTCGGGTTTTTCGAGCGGGAAAAGCTGCAGAGAGCGACTGGAAGAGAGGAGGGCAGGAGCTTGGAGAAGAGGGCTCAGGAGGCAAATGGCTACCGCATCCCGTCCCGGGCTTCCAAACTCGGCCGCCGCCCTTCGTATTAGTAGCACTGCATCCTGAACTGGCTGGCTGCAAGTCACCAGTACCGGGGGATCGTCGTCTGAACCCAGATCTGCAAGGCAGAGGTCTGAGGAGAGCTGCTTGCCTCGTGCTGATGGGGAGCTACTTGGAAAAGCTGCAGAGAGAGAGAGTCACCAACTCCAGCGGCTGCTGTGTGCTCTGCATCCAGAACTCAAAGTGGGATTCAGTGATCGTGAAGGGAATTCAACGAAGGGGTTCGGAGTCGTAAGTCTTGCAGACATTATACATACCATGAGCTCCAACTTAAGCGCGCCAACGAAAGAGTGCACTCGAATTTGGACACAGGGACAGTCCTTTGAATCCATGTAAATGGAGAATGTATGTTTATTATGTCTAGAGTCATTCTAATGTATGCAAATGTCTAATTTAGTTCATTGACCTGTAATCTTCTTATACTGTCTGATGTTAAAACTATGAAGTAAGATAGTTAGAATTAAGCCATTGTGGTAGTGATCTCCTTACTGGACTATAGAATACTGTCTACAACAGAGACCACATCTCACATATATCTAAAGAACTGTGAAGGGGTTACATATACAATCCTTAACTTCTTTAATTAGCCACGGATGGATCACTTTTCTCGTGGAGTTTTTATTTCTCAATGGAATGTATATTCAATTTGAGATTTAACAGGAGGTGTTCAAAATCATGAAGGGTTTTGATAGAGTAAATGAGGAGAAACTATTTCCAGTGGCAGAAGGGTCGGTAACCAAAGGACACAGTGTGGTAAACCACTGTTTGTATTCCACTGTGTATATGCCTGTACATGTCTCGGCTGACTCCTCCCACGAGTCCAGGTATAAAGGTGACTGCTCCACAGTCCCTCTGTATTCTGGACCGGTCGACCACTCGAGGCACACCTTCATTCTCTTGTTAATAAAAGCCTGTTAATTACTCGCTTAATCTCAGTCTTTTGAGTTATTGATAGCGCATCAATTTTATTAACAAGATTTTATAATGGAGAAGATCCTCACACCAGCATGCCTGGACTTAGATCATCGGGAGGCGGACTCATCCACCAAGTTTACTCACTGGCTGAGGTGCTTTGAAAAATTTCTGATCGCCTCCGCTGAAACGGTCAAATCGGACGAGGACAAACTGGATGTCCTGACCTCCAAAGTGAACCACTGAGTGTACTCGGTCATCCAGGACGCGACCTCGTACGCGGATGCTATCAAGCTCCTCAAGGACCAGTACACGCGCCCAGTGAACGAGGTGTACGCTAGGCACCTCCTGGGGAGTCGTAAACAACCACCTGGGGAATCGACCGAGGAATACCTTCAGGCACTGTCTGTGCTTGGCCGGGCCTGTGGTTGTAAGGATGTAAAGGCCGCCGTGTACACAGAGGAACTTATCCGGGACGCTTTTGTAGCGGGCCACAGGTCCAATTACACCCGACAGCGACTGTTGGAGCACAGTGACCTCGATCTCAACAAGGCCTCTGAACTCGCACTATCATTGGACGCAGCCTACCGGGGCATGGACGCCTACTCCTCTGCACCGTGGATGCCGCGGGGAACGACAGCCTGGGACACGGTAGGACCGTCTCATAGCGCCGTGCCACCCCAGCCACATCCCAGCAACGGCCCAACTACCGCAGCAGTGCCCCAAGGCCTGAAATGCTACTTCTGTGGCCAGGCCAAACACCCCAGAGCGCGCTGCCCGGCGAAAAATGCGATCTGCTCGGGCTGCGGGAAGAAAGGACACTACACCAGCGTCTGCAGGGCCAAAGCCACCCCGAACCCCAGCAGCGCCGCGTGTGGGCCGTGCGGGCCACCATCTTGGGCCTCCCCAGCCATGTGCGAACCACCGGAACAGCAGCCATTTTGGACGCCTCCAGCCACATGGGGATCATGGACGCCGCCATCTTGGACGACAGCTGGGACGCAGCAGGCCCCCAACACCGCATCATCTGATACCCGCAGCGACACACCGACCCCTACGCTGGCCTCCGTTACGCTGGACCAAGCGAGACCGCACCAGCTGGCCCGGTCCACAATGGACATTAAGGTAAATGGTCACGAAACAATCTGCCTTTTTGACTCTGGGAGCACGGAGAGCTTCATCCACCCTGACACGGTGCGGCGTTGCTCTCTCCCAGTCCTGCCTGCGCACCAGCGGATTTCTATGGCCTCTGAGTCCCAGTCGGCGGACATTGGCGGCTACTGCGTGGTGACACTCGTAGTAGACGTAGACGGGACTGTGTACGATAATTTTAAACTTCTGGTCCTGCCCCACCTCTGCGCTGCCGTTCTACTGGGGTTAGATTTTAAGTGCCACCTTAAAAGTGTTACGATGGCGTACGGCGGACCCCTCCCCCCACCTCACAGTCCGCAGCCAGCAGCTTCCAAATTGCCCGCTGCGCACCAGGTGCAACCTCTCCACACTCAGAGTCACCCCCCCCCCACTGTTTGCTAACCTCACCCCCGACTGTAAGCCCATCGCCACAAAGAGCAGGCGATACAGTGCCGGGGACAGGGTTTTCATTAAAACCGAAGTGGAGCGGCTCCTGAAGGAGGGGATTATTGAGGGCAGCACCAGCCCCTGGCAAGCCCAGGTTGTGGTCGTTAAGACCGGCGAGAAGCAGCGCCTGGTCATCGACTACAGCCAGACAATAAATCGCTACACCCTGCTGGACGCTTACCCACTCCCCCGTATAGCTGATATGGTCAACCAGATCGCGCAGTACCGCGTCTTCTCGACCATTGACCTGAAATCAGCGTACCACCAGCTCCCTATCCGCCCTGAGGACCGCCAGTATACTGCCTTTGAGGCAAATGGCCGCCTCTATCACTTCCTTAGGGTTCCCTTTGGCGTCACCAACGGGGTCTCCGTCTTCCAAAGGGAGATGGACCGGATGGTCGATCAAAATGCGTTGCAGGCCACTTTCCCATATCTGGACAATGTGACCATCTGCGGCCATACCTATCAATTCAGTCCATGAAAAGCGACGAGTTAAGGTAGTAACTATAGGTTTTTATTGGCTAAATAACAGAGCCCACCCTCGTGGGTGATCGGTTCCAACAAGGAAGAATACTAGCCAAGCGGTCACCTTTATACCTGGGCAAGCAGGCGGAGCCATGGGCGGAGTCAGCTGAGGTCAGCCCAGGTATAACAGCATGCGTGGCAAGAGGTAACCTTGTGTAGTGATAACAACAGTGTAACAATAGTGAACGGTTGTGAACGATAACAGTGGTTTACCACATTCACCCCTTGTTTAAAATTGAGTCCGGCGGGGTGAAGTGTACTACTAGTTCGTGTATGTCAGTCTATCAGGAGGCCTCGTAAGCCTTTCTGATCGGCGCAGCAGCGGCGGCGGTGGTGCAGTATCCGATGTTAATGCTGGTGTCTGCGTGGCCGACGGAGGCTCCTGGGGTTCCGGCATGCCGCCTACAGGAGCTGGATTTGGGGGAGTGGTGGGGGGTAACGGTGGTATCTCCGGGGTGCCCGAGGGTGCGAGGTCTCGCAAGGAGACTGTGTCCTCCCGCCCGTCTTGGTATGCCACGTAGGCGTACTGGGGGTTGGCGTGCAGGAGGTTCACCCTCTCGACCAGGGGGTCCATTTTATGGGTCCTTACGTGCTTCCGCGCTTCCGCAGCAGGACGGGCCCCGGAGATGTCAGCCATGTTCGTAGCGAGGTTCCCGTAGTCGACTTCCTGGGGAAAACAAACATTTGCTCATGAGGGGTGGCGTTAATGGCAGTACAAAGCAGTGACCGGATGGAATGGAGCGCTGCAGGGAGGACTTCCTGCCAGCGAGAGGTTGGGAGGCCCTTAGACTTTAGGGCTAAGAGGACGGCCTTCCAAACTGTCGCGCTCTCTCTTTCCACCTGGCCGTTCCCCCGGGGGTTGTAGCTGGTGGTCCTGCTCGCCGCAATACCTCTCGCCAGCTGGAACTGGCGAAGTTCCTCGCTCATGAAGGATGAGCCCCGGTCGCTATGTATATAGTTCGGGAACCCGAACAAGGCGAAGAGGTCGTTCAGGCATTTGATGACCGTGGTGCTGGTCATGTCTGGGCAGGGGATGGCAAAGGGGAAACGGGAGTACTCGTCAATAATGTTGAGGAAGTACACATTACGGTCAGAGGACGGGAGGGGCCCCTTAAAATCGATGCTCAAGCGCTCGAAGGGGCGGGTGGCCTTGATCAGGTTTGCTCTGTCCGGCCGGCCTTGATCAGGTTTGCTCTGTCCGGCCTATAGAAATGCGGTTTGCATTCGGCACAGACTTGGCAGTTCCTGGTCATGGTCCTGACCTCCTCGATGGAGTAGGGCAGATTGCGGGCCTTAATGAAGTGGTAAAGTCTAGTGACCCCGGGGTGGCAGAGGTCGTTGTGGAGGGTCCGCAGTCTATCAACTTGCGCGTTGGCGCATGTACCTCGTGATAGAGCATCAGGGGGCTCGTTGAGTTTACCAGGCCGGTACAAGATATCGTACTCGTAGGTGGAGAGCTCGATTCTCCACCTCAAGATCTTGTCGTTCTTGATTTTGCCCCTCAGCTTGTTATTAAACATAAACGCAACCGAACGCTGGTCGGTGAGGAGGGTAAATCGTTTGCCTGCCAGGTAATGCCTCCAGCATCGTACCGCTTCCACAATTGCCTGGGCCTCCTTCTCGACAGAAGAGTGTCGGATCTCAGGGCCCTGGAGGGTCCTTGAGAAGAAGGCTACAGGTCTCCCCGCCTGGTTTAGGGTTGCAGCTAGGGCGAAGTCGGATGCATCGCTCTCCACTTGGAAAGGGATGGACTCATCCACTGCGTGCATTGTGGCCTTCGCAATGTCTCCTTTTATGAGGGAGAAGGCTGCGCATGCTTCTTCTGTCAGGGGGAAGGAGGTGGACTTCATGAGGGGTCTGGCTTTGTCCGCATAATTGGGCACCCATTGGGCATAGTAAGCGAAGAGCCCCAGGGTTCTCTTCAGTGCCTTTTGACAGTGGGGAAGGGGAAGCTCCATGAGGGGTCGCATTCTTTCGGGGTCGGGGCCGATGACTCCGTTCTCTACTACGCAGCCGAGGATGGCAAGGCGCGAGGTGTTAAATATACATTTCTCCTTATTGTAAGTGAGATTCAGCCGTTGGGCCGTACGGAGGAATTTCTCCAGATTAACATCGTGGTCCTGCTGGTCGCGGCCGCAGATGGTGATGTTATCTAGATAAGGAAACGTGGCCTGCAGCGCGTTCTGGTCAACCATCCGGTCCATCTCCCTTTGGAAGACCGAAACCCCGTTGGTGATGCCGAAGGGAACCCGAAGGAAGTGGTAGAGGCGGCCATTCGCCTCGAAGGCGGTATACTGGCGGTCCTCAGGGCAGATAGGGAGTTGGTGATAGGCCGACTTAAGGTCGATGGTGGAGAATACCCGGTACTGTGCAATCTGGTTGACCATGTCAGATATGCGGGGAAGGGGATATGTGTCCAGCTGGGTGTACCGGTTTATGGTTTGGCTGTAGTCGATGACCAGGCGGTTTTTATTGCCGATCTTAACGACTACGACCTGGGCACGCCAGGGGCTGTTGCTCCCCTCGATGATGCCCTCCTTCAGGAGACGCTGCACCTCAGAGCTAATGAAAGCTCTGTCCCTGGCGCTGTACCGCCTGCTCTTGGTAGCGACGGGCTTACAGTCGCGGGTGAGGTTAGCGAACAAGGAGGGGGGCGGGACTTTGAGTGTGGAGAGGCCGCAGGTGGTATGCGGCGGGCGGTTTAAAAACTGCTGGTTGTAGACTGAGAGTGGGGGGAGGGGTCCACCGTATGCCAGAGTGACACTTTGGAGGTGGCATTGGAAATCCAGCCCTAGTAGGACGGCAGCGCAGAGCTGGGGCAGGACGAGAAGTTTAAAGTTTTTATATTCCGTGCCCCTAACCGACAGGGTCACCACACAGTAGCCACTGACGTCTGTTGAATGGGACTTCGCCGCCATCGGGATCCGATGGCGCGTTGGCCGGACAGTGAGGGAGTAGCAGCTCACTGTGTCTGGGTGAATAAAACTCTCCGTGCTTCCGCTGTCGAACAGGCAGGTCGTGGCGTGGCCGTTTACTTCGATGTCCATCATGGACTTGGACAGATGATGCGGGAGGGCTTGGTCAAGCGTGACGGAGGCCAGTGTATGGCTGAGTGAGCAGCTGTAGTCTGCAGGTGAGGCGGTGGTCGGGTCTGGAGACAAAACGGCGGCCGAGTGCGGCGAACAAAATGGCGGCGCCCATGACGCGGATCCCCACGAAGTTGGACAAAATGGCGGAGAAGATGGCCGCCCCCCACAACTCACATGAGACACTGCTGGCGTCTGTGGTCTTGATCAAAGATGGCCACCCCCACGACTCACATGATGCAATGCTGGCATCTGTGGCCTTGATCAAAGATGGCCGCCCCACAACTCACATGAGGCACTGCTGGCGTTTGTGGCTTTCCCCCTGCAGGCGTTTACGAAGTGGCCTTTCTTTTTGCAGCCGGAGCAGGTTGCGTTCCTTGCAGGGCAGCGCGCCCTTTGATGTCTCGCCTGGCCACAGAAGAAGCAGCTGGCGGCCCGATCGCGGAGGTCCGCTGCCGCAACAGGTCCCGGGGGTGGCGGTCCCGATCGATTCCGGGACACCGACGCCGTAGTAGGTCCCAGGGGCGGCGGTGCGAGGGGTATTGCGGCCGGAGTCGGGCCCGAGTCCCAGGGTCGCGCAGCACTGTACCTGGAGTACGCTTCGAGGTCCCGATGGGCCACTTCCAGGGAGCGAGCGAGGGCTGCGGCCGTTTTCAATTCGAGGTCCTTTGATTCGAGCAGTCTTTGTCGTGAGTAGTCGGACCGAAGGCCTTTCACGAAGGCATCGCGGATATTTCCTTCAGTATGTTCTGCAGCCGTTACAGCTTTAAAGTCCCAGTCCCTGCCGAGTGTTTGTAGCGCCCGTAAAAATTCATCTACAGACTCTCCTGGCTGTTGCGAGCAGGATCTTAGGAGATGTCTGGCATACATTGAATTTACTGGGCTCCGGTACTGCTCTTTTAGCAGGTTGAGGGCATCCTCGTATGTAGCAAGGTCCCGGATGAGTGCAAATACTTTAGGGCTCACCTGGGCGGGCAGAACTCTTAGTTTGGATTCCGGAGGCACGCCGGAGGCTCCCAGGTAGGATTCGAAGCAGCTCAGCCAGTGTTCGAAGTCGAGGGCTGAATTCGCTGCCTGTGGGTTTAGATCCAGGTACGGCGGTCGGAGGGCTCGCAGCCAGGTCGGCTGCTGGGGCTGTTGTAGCTGGCCGTTTGGCTGCTCCGGTCCATACATTTCAAAATTTAGCCAATAAAATTGATATACCTATCAATTCAGTCCATGAAAAGCGACGAGTTAAGGTAGTAACTATAGGTTTTTATTGGCTAAATAACAGAGCCCACCCTCGTGGGTGATCGGTTCCAACAAGGAAGAATACTAGCCAAGCGGTCACCTTTATACCTGGGCAAGCAGGCGGAGCCATGGGCGGAGTCAGCTGAGGTCAGCCCAGGTATAACCGCGTGCGTGGCAAGAGGTAACCTTGTGTAGTGATAACAGTGGTGTAAACAGTGATAACAACAGTGTAACAATAGTGAACGGTTGTGAACGATAACAGTGGTTTACCACACAGGACCATGACGCAAACCTCAAAAAATTCCTCTGCACCGCCAAACTCCTCAACCTGACGTATAACAAGGAGAAGTGCATATTCCGCGCAACCCGCCTCGCCATCCTTGGCTGTGTTGTGGAACACGGAGTCATCGGTCCCGACCCCGACCGGATGCGTCCCCTTATGGAACTCCCACTGCCCCAAGGCCCTGAAGAGGTGCCTAGGGTTTTTCTCTTATTACGCCCAGTGGGTCCCCTACTATGTGGACAAGGCCCGTCCGCTGATCAAGTCCACCTCTTTTCCCGTGACGGCAGAGGCCCGCTTAGCCTTCCACCGTATCAAGGAAGACATTGCCAAAGCCACCATGCACGCAGTGGACGAATCCATCCCCTTCCAGGTGGAAAGCGACGTGTCCGACTTTGCCCTGGCCGCTACCCTCAATCAGGCGGGGAGACCCGTGGCCTTCTTTTCACGAACCCTCCAGGGCCCGGAGACCAGACACTCCGCCGTTGAGAAGGAGGCCCAGGCTATTGTGGAGGCTGTGCGTCATTGGAGGCACTACCTGGCCGGAAAACGATTTACCCTGCTCACTGACCAGCGTTCAATTGCGTTTATGTTTAACAACAAGCAGAGGGGCAAAATCAAAAACGACAAGATCTTGAGGTGGAGAATCGAACTTTCCACCTACAATTACGAGATCTTGTACCGGCCCGGGAAGCTCAATGAACCCCCGGATGCTCTATCGCGTGGCACCTGCGCCAGCGCGCAGATCGATAGACTGCGGGCCCTCCACAATGACCTCTGCCACCCGGGGGTCACCAGGTTCTTCCACTTCATCAAGGCCCGCAACCTGCCTTACTCCATTGAGGAGGTCAGGACCATGACCAGGAACTGCCAGGTCTGTGCCGAGTGCAAACCGCGCTTTTGTAGACCAGACAGGGCTCACCTGATAAAAGCCACTCGCCCCTTCGAGCGCCTGAGCGTTGATTTTAAAGGGCCTCTCCCCTCCTCCGACCGCAATGTGTACTTCCTCAACATTATTGATGAGTACTCCCATTTCCCGTTCGCCATCCCCTGCCCGGACATGACCAGTGCCACGGTCATTAAATGTCTGAACGACCTCTTCACCCTGTTCGGTTTCCCCAGCTATATCCATAGCGACCGGGGCCCATCGTTTATGAGCGACGAACTCCGTCAGTACCTGCTCGCTAGGGGTATTGCCACAAGCAGGACCACCAGTTACAACCCCCGGGGGAACGGACAGGTGGAAAGAGAGAATGCGACAGTTTGGAAGGCCGCCCTGCTAGCCTTAAAAAGTCTAGGGGCCTTCCGACCTCCCGCTGGCAGGATGTGCTCCCTGATGCGCTCCACTCTATTCAGTCACTGCTCTGCACTGCCACTAACGCCACCCCTCATGAGAAAATGTTTGTCTTCCCAAGGAAGTCCACATCGGGGACATCGCTACCGCCATGGCTGACGTCCCCAGGGCCGGTCCTACTGAGAAGACACGTGAGGACCCATAAAACGGACCCCCTGGTCGAGAGGGTCGACCTCCTCCACGCCAACCCCCAGTATGCTTACATTGCGTACCCGGACGGGCGGGAGGACACAGTCTCCATATGAGACCTCGCACCCTCGGGGGCCGCAGTAACCCACTACCACACCCCCCACGACCCGATATCCAGCCCCAGCAGATGGCGGGCCTGGGCCCTGCGACCCGCTCGACACCTACGAGGACTACACACCAGTGCCCCAGCCTACGCGGGACTCGACGCCGGAAGCTTCACTACCCCTGCCGTCGCCACGTCGATCATAGCGGCAGACAAGACCTCCGGAGAGACTCCAATACACAAACTTTTAATACACTTCACCCCGCCGGACTCATTTTTAAACAAGGGGTGAATGTGGTAAACCACTGTTTGTATTCCACTGTGTCTCGGCTGACTCCTCCCACGAGTCCAGGTATAAAGGTGACTGCTCCACAGTCCCTCTGTATTCTGGACCGGTCAACCACTCGAGGCACACCTTCATTCTCTTGTTAATAAAAGCCTGTTAATTACTCGCTTAATCTCAGTCTTTTGAGTCATTGATAGCGCATCACACAGATTGAAGGTAATTGGCAAAAGGACCAAAGGCAAGATGAGGAGATTTTTTTTTATTAAACGCAGCGAGTTGTGATCTGGAATGAACTGTCTGAAAGGGTGGCGGAAGCATTGGATATCTCTTTCAAAGAGCCGGCACAGGCACAGGCACAGGCACAATGGGCTAAATGGCCTCCTTCTGTGCTGGATCATTCTAAGATTTTATGATTCTCTCTCACGTAGGGCCTTTA
This sequence comes from Somniosus microcephalus, assembly GCF_052327205.1. NCBI lineage: Eukaryota > Metazoa > Chordata > Chondrichthyes > Squaliformes > Somniosidae > Somniosus > Somniosus microcephalus. Next base: position 134,904,621 of record NC_140996.1, on the reverse strand, counting down.
CACAAGCGAAGGGAATGGAGTTTCACTCAGTCAGTCTGGGTTGACTTTAACCACACCCTAGAAGTAAAAACACACTGCAAAAATCTGCTTCCCTCCCCCAGCTCCATATATTTGTCCATATATTTTGCACATTTGCACTTCAAAACAATGAAGGCTACAGTGTGTGCTGTGTACCTTCAATACTTGTCCTGTACAGTACACTCACTTTTACTCAAACATACCAGCTTGTTCTGGTCTCAATAAACCCAACCCAGAATCTGTCAACTTCTTTGTGATAATGATTTCTACATATACTTAGTCAACTGTTGATAGATTTCAGCTATCACTCCACCTAAACAAAAATCCTGCTTAGATAATATATACCTCTAGCTTATTTAACCCATTGAAACACCCTTGAAATTTCAGTTTACATTAAAATTCTCTTTTAAACAGTTTTGAATGAAGCAAGTTAGTTATTTACAAAATCTCCAATTTAAATATCTAGTCACAATTATTTCAATATGCTTCAAAAGTGCAACTTTATTCCATTTTTGTGCAAACGGCCATTTTCCAAAATTTGATTTCCCCCCGCAATCTAATTTCTCGGACAATCTCCTCCCAACTCTGGGCAGATACTGCTCTGGACCACCCGCTAGGAGGTCTGATTTGACTCACCGTTTGATTTTCCTTCAATGTGGGAAAGAATTCAGTAGCCTGTATTTCCTTCCTGTTGGCGGGTTAATGGCGGAGCGGGAATACTGCCTGCCAATGTAAAGTCACCGCTAGCCCATAGGAACATAGGGGTGTTAGATGATAAGTCAAAGTACTACAACGCCCACACTCAGTAACTAATTGTTTCCTTTTTAGATCTCAAAAGTAAACCAACCAAACTCCAGAATATTCCTCCACACCCACAACTCCTGATTGAATCCTGGCCTGTTCTCAACAAACACCACCCACTACTACCCACTCCCCCACAGCCATGTTAGTCTTCCAAAATGCTGGACTTCAAAAGGGGTTCTCAACCTGCAAACTGCACACTGCAAGCTTCCCATCTGTAACAGTACATCAGAGATGTAGTGCTTCTTCACATCGAGGGAATAAATTTTAAAACGTAAATAACCAAGTCATTCCCCAAGTACATTGAAATACCTGCTAACAAAGCAGCACTGTCTGTCCTCTTAGGCAGGGTATAATACAAGACTTGGAGAGAAGAGAACTGGATTATGGGATAAATAACCCCCTTAAACAACAACTTGTCCTGAAAACAACGTCAAAACACACTTTTAACTGATTCTGAATATAAAATCTCATCACAAAGTTCAATTCAGACTTGCACTGCTTACGTGTCAAAATCTTCAAGTGCACTTTTTGTTCAAAAACAATATGACTTGCCTTCCACTGACAACATCTACATGATAAGGAAAAGCAGTGAAATAGAAAGTTAAAGATTATCCACAGTGTGTTCTCCACCTACATATTTCCACCAGCTAAAGTAGTTTGCATCCAACTGTAGACAATACCTTGTTTGAGGTTCCTCCATCTTTGGCTCTTGTAGGAAAACAGAAAGCTCAAGAGGTATAAAGACATTGCTCCCAGCATTATTCATGACGCTCTTGGATTTCTCCTTTAACTCCTTAGACTGGAGACGTTCATCTGTGAATGAAGATTACCATTTATTCAGTGAAATATAACGGCAGTTTGGTGAGTAGTCAGCTCCCAGAGGATTGTGATTCTGTTCTGGGATCGCTAATGTACCGCATTTACCACTGTTCAGAATTCCTGCTCAGATCATACATTACAACCGAATTGTGTGTCTTTTGTTTGTTTAGCAAGTTGAATATTGTTATTTCAACATGCAACAGATGTGTACATCAAAAGCTTCTTATAGTAAATCATATTTTGAGTAAGAGGTTAAAATTTGGATTCCATTTCAAGCAGCAGTGATTAAAGGGTGGAGACACAAACTATTTTTTTTAAAGCAGTTCAAGAAATTCAATTGAAGCACAACTTATTTCAACAAATTGGTCACAGACTTTTCAAATTTAAAATTAAAAAAAAGTTACATTTTTCCTCACCACCTCCCCCCCAAGAGACATATTTCACTATTCATAAATCAATTACAACAGATTAAGTAATTTTTTCTAAATAAAAAAATCACCCCAGCTTTTGTGGGACCTTGTGGGACATGTTGGCTACCACATTGCCCTATATTACCACACTGACTACACTTCAAAGAAAAAAGTGCTGTAAAGTACTTTGGGTCATCCAGAGGTCATGGAAGGTGCACTGTAAATTGAAGTTTGTTCTTTATTTCTTTCCCACTGGACTATGTAGGATTCAGAAGTGTATAGTGAGAAGTTGTATGTGAAGTTTGTTGATTTCAGTGGATCAGAGTCAAGAGGTTGTTATCTACCTTGGTAATTGATCCCATGTGTCAACTGGTGCACACAAGGAACTAAACAGGGTTAATGCCTTGTGTCGGTTTTGCTCTTGTAACTGAAGAGCTTTTCTACATCTGTTGATAGCAGGGCATTCAAACCTGCTTTCAGTCTGTCTCAACACCCTTTTGGTCCTTTCTGTGCAACAACTCATGCTGATTTTTAAACTCCATTTCACATAACTTGGATTTATAATGAGCTTTGTTTTCTAGCAGTGTAAGCAATTATTTTATGACTTGGTCAGAGAAACTTTGAAGTCAGACGAAGTTACACAGCTGAACAGAACTCCCAACCCCGTAAACTGAATTTATTCTTACTCCAAATGTTCTCATTCTCTTTTTGCAGGCCACCTGCCATCCACCCTAGTTTCTCCACCTGGAGATGTGAAATAGATGTATCCACCACTTAGAGTTTTACAGCACAGAAAGAGGCCCTTCCATCAGTGATGTTTCATGATACCTTATCAGGCAACGTGACTAGAATAGCATGAGTGTGACAACAGCAAAAGCTGGACTGCAGCCAAAATATTAGATACCCAGTAAATGGAACAAGTCCAATATAATCATTTTGATCTTTAAATAAAAAACACACTTATGGTTTAATTATAATGGTTATTTCTAGCATAAAAAGCTTATGAAACACTGGAGCAGGTCATTCGCCTTAATACAGTAAAAGGGAAAATACTTCACTCTGATGTATTCTAAAAGCCAATGTCCACCTTCAAATGCAACTACTTCTTTTACAGAAGCAAAACTAAGTTAATACACAAATCTGAATCCTAAATGGAGTCTTAGTACAGCACAGTGGCATAATGGTTAGCACTGTTGCCTCACAGCGCCAGGGACCCGGGCTCAAATCCGGCCTCGGGTGACTGTGCAAACTCCACACAGACATTCTCCCTGTGTTTGCGTGGGTTTTCTCCGGGTGCTCCGGTTTCCTCCCACAGTCCAAAGATGTGCGGGTTAGGTTGATTGGCCATGATAAAAATTGACCCTTAGTGTTAGGGGGGATTAAAATACGCGGGATTACGGGGATAGGGCTTGGGTGGGATGGCTGTCGGTGTAGGGACCGGGTGCTAGGGTTTGGATGATCAGCCATGATCTCGTTGAATGGCGGAGCAGGCTCGAAGGGCCGAATGGCCTACTCCTGCTCCTATCTTCTATGTTTCTATGCACAGGATTTTACTAAGCATGGTCCAAGGACAACTGCTACTATATTCAGACACATCCTAATTTCAATCCCTTGTCATAAAGTAAATTCCATTCAGATGGGGTGGGGTTCATTTCTTTCCTTCCCCAGTGTTCCCTAATGGTGGCAGTGGCTTTGGGAAAAGGCACCAAAGCATTTTCTTGGGGGCAAACAACGGCACAACTTGCTATTTGTAGGGCAGTACTGGCAGAAGTTTGGAAGGTCACCTGCCACTGTCTATTGAGGAATATGGTGGCTGTACCAGGGATCAGAGCCATAACCCATGCATAACCCCTGCCTAGCCATTGAAAACTTTTTTTTGGGGGGGGGTTTAATGCAATGAGGGTGTCCAAACCGAGCCAAATTAAAGTTTTTAATCAATCAATCCAAAGAGGTGGTCATGCACAATTGAGTGTATGTTGTGCACCTGTATACTGAACTGTGTTCTTGCGAGTATAAGTGTAAAAGACAGAAAAGGGAGATGGACAGAATACCTGGTGAATTATGTCCAATGGGGGGGGAAAAAACTTATTTTGCTGTGAAAAATGTTCACATGGCTGAGAAAAGATGTAACACAGCAGCATACACTAGGGAGTAACATCAATTACCATATGAGTATTAGCAGTAATAATGAATTAATTCATCAAATGGCTTCCTGTTACATTTTTGTTTTATTGCTACCTGGCTGTTTTCCACAGTACCACTTTGCATAATAGTATTCTAACATTTAATAACCACTTGCAAACAGTAAATATAGAATATTTGGGCTCATAGTAACACCATTGACACCAAGAAAAACATGCATGATTGTGGCTTTCCTAAAACAATTTCAGTTGCTTAAGTAAATGAAGTTGAATGGTGTATCCTGTATTTGAGAGAGCTACACTAACATGTTTGACTGGTTCTAATCCATCTATGCAACCACCGTCTTTCCAGGCTAGAGTCTAATTTATTACTTTTCCTAATAAATTTAACCACTCCCCAAAGTTCTGGAAGAATTTACATACTCCCACATTTAATCCATTACAAAAATATTACCTTACAAAGCAAAGTAGAAAGGTTATTTCTCTGGCAAACTAAGCAGCAAACAAACCAACCTTCACAGAGTGGAGAGTTGGGGAAAAGCGTTCAATAAATTATCGTACCACAACAAGATAAGAGTATAAAATGGGCATTCTTGAAAAGGTCAACTCTTGCTATATTGAGCATTAATTACCTGCTGCATTGATGCACATTATGAAAAAATACCAAAACAATGTCCTCTTTTCTAAAAAAAAAGTAACAATGCATGCCCTAGAAATAGTAGGCATTGCTGGTCATCTTCCAAAATTCTATAGACTCTGGCACAGTTCCCATGGACTGGAGGGTAGCTAATGTAACCCCACTATTTAAAAAAGGTGGTAGAGAGAAAACGGGGAATTATAGATCGGTAAGCCTGACATCGGTAGTGGGGAAAATACTAGAGTTCATTATAAAAGATGTAATAGCAGAGCACTTGGAAAACAGTGACAGGATCGGACAAAGTCAACATGGATTTACAAAAGGTAAATCGTGCTTGACTAATCTACTGGAATTTTTTGAGGATTTAACTGGTAGAATAGATAAGGGAGAACCAGTGGCTGTGGTGTATTTGGACTTTCAGAAGGCTTTCGATAAGGTCCCGCATAAGAGATTAGCGTGCAAAGTTAAAGCACATGGGATTGGGGGTAAGGTACTGACTTGGATAGAGAACTGGTTGACAGACAGGAAGCAAAGAGTTGGAATAAACGGGTCTTTTTCCGAGTGGCAGGCAGTGACTAGTGGGGTACCGCAGGGATCGGTGCTAGGACCCCAGTTATTCACAATATATATTAATGATCTAGACGAGGGAACTAGATGCAATGTCTCCTAGTTTGCAGACAACACAAAGTTGGGTGGGCGTGTGTGCTGTGAGGAGGATGCAGAGAAACTCCAATTTGATTTGGACAGGTTGGGTGATGGGCAGATGCAGTATAATGTGGATAAATGCGAGGTTATCCACTTTGGTGGCAAAAACAGGAAGGCAGATTATCTGAACGGCAATAGATTGGGAAAAGGGGAAATGCAACGAGACCTGGGTGTCCTTGTGCACCAGTCGCTGAAGGTAAGCATGCAGGTGCAGCAGGCGGTTAAGAAGGCCTTCATAGTGAGAGGATTCGAGTACAGGAGCAAGGATGTCTTGCTGCAGTTGTGCAGGGCCTTGGTGAGACCACACCTTGAGTATTGTGTGCAGTTTTGGTCGCCTTATCCGAGGAAGGATGTTCTTGCCATGGAGGGAGTGCAGCAAAGATTCACCAGGCTGATACCTGGGATGACAGGAATGACGTATGAAGAGAGATTGGGTCGATTGGGCTTGTATTCGCTAGAGTTTAGAAGAATGAGAGGGGGTCTCATTGAAACATAAAATTCTAACAGGACTAGACAGACTAGATGCAGGAAGGATGTTCCCGATGGCGGGGGAGTCCAGAACCAGGGGTCACAGTCTAAGGATAAGGGGTAAGCCATTTAGGACAGAGATAAGGAGGAATTTTTTCACCCAGAGAGTGGTGAACCTGTGGAATTCTCTACCACAGAAGGCTGTTGAGGCCAGTTCATTAAATATATTCAAGAAGGAGTTAGATATATTTCTCAAGGCTAAAGGGATCAAGGGATATGGAGAGAAAGCAGGGACAGAGTCCTGAATTTGGATGATCAGCCATGATCTCATTAAATGGCGGAACAGGCTCGAGGGGCTGAATGGCCTACTCCTGCTCCTATCTTCTATGTTATGTTTCTATGTTTTAGGTTCACTCAAAATATCTATTCATAAGAGGATGCTTCATTACACTGAAGCATTTCAGATCTGTATGAAACTAATTGTGCCCATGACCATAACCTGAAGCTGGCAATGAAAACATTTTGTGAACTTAAGAACATGTTAAGATTCTTTATTCCGATGTTACTACTCTGGGATACGCCAGTGGGACCCAAATGGTCTTTTTCTGGTCCTACATTCCTATATACTAAGCTCATCAGTCACTGAGCAGAAAATAGGCTTAATACTCTACAGTAAATCAAGGAAACCCACAGATAGTCCTCGGTTTCTTCTTCTGTATTGATGCTTGGATTAGTTCTGTTCCATGTAATGTGTCTTTGTGCCTCTTTGCCTTGGCTTTATAGAACCACTCGCCAATCATATTCTTACGCTGAATTTCATTTTCAACTGATTCTTGTAAATTTCTGGGGAGAAATAAAATGTGAAGGATTCATTATTTTGTTGACCACCAGCTATGTGCATTTTGAGGTTCCAAAATCCCTTTATTTTTCCTCCTATTTCCCTTTGTCTCTAGGGTTAGGCGCCAGTTGCTGCCAAGAGGACGTGATTGGGGAGTTAAAAATTCCTAATACCAGGAGCTTTAAAAAGGCTGAATTCAATGAAACTAGGAAACAACAAAAGCAAATAGATTAGGGGAGGTTGTACGATTTGTCTTCTACTAGAGTGCTGTTGAACACCTTTAAACGGTATAATGCTGAGCATGCATGATAAATAGATACCAAAAATCAACAAGCTCAGACTTAACAAATATGACCCTAAATGAATTAATAAACACATTTTAAAAAGTGAGACCAAGTGGAAAAACAACCTCCTCAAATCCTGCAGGGTGAAAAGAAAAATACAAGAAAATGCAGAAATATTTTAAAAGGCTGATCAGAGGGGCAAAAAGACCTATAAAAAAAGCACAAACAGGAAAAATTATCCAGTACCTCAACAGTATAAGGACAGCCAGAGAAGAGGTAAAACCAAATAAATGCAATCAGACTCAAAACCTAGGATAAGCATAGTATAACAACAATTATGAATAATTATTTCCTCCAAGTATTCATAAGGCAACACATGTGCAATATGCATTCCCTAGAGATATCCCAAGTAAAATCAATGGCGTTGATTTAAATGAGATGGAAGTCTTAGAAAGGCTAAAAGGGATCAAAACAAATAGATTATTTTTATCCTGGAATGCTAAGACTTGGGAAGAGATTTCTGAGGAAGTAACAATCATTATGAGGAAGTCACTGGATACAGGAGTGGTACCAGTAGATTGGAAACATGCCAATCTAGTATACAATATTCCAAAAGGATGACAAACCAGACAAGCAACTACAGATCCATTAGTATTACTACCATTCCATGTAAAATAATGGCACTGATTATCAGGAGTAAACCGGAGGATTATCTCTATTATAATAACCTAGTTAACAAGGATTGGAGAAAAATCCTGCTCATTTGGAGCAAGTGACAATTTAAGCGGACTGTGGAAAACCCCATAATGTGTCGCACTTGGATTCCAAAAGGCTTTAGTCAAAGTTTCATACAAAAAGCTATTCATTAAACTAAATCTGTAGGGATTCAGGGTAAACTTTGGGAATGGATAAGAAACTGGCTAAAGGGTAGGAAACAATGACTACTTGTTAAAGGAGTTATATCAAGGGTTGGGGGGAGGAGAAGCACTGGGTGGTGTGCCCGTGGACTCTGTTCAGACCTCTACTGTTCCTAATTTAAATAAATAACCTCGATTTAGAAACTCAATGCAAAGTGGTCAAATTTGCAGCATATGAGTTAAATAAAATGGAAGTGGGCAGAACAATGACAGGTGAAATTTAATGCAGACAAGTGAAAAGTGCGGTACATAGGAAGGAAAAATAGCTGATAAACATACTTCACAAATAGTCTTGCAATAGCCAAGGATGGTCGACTCAACACTAAACGTGTCCAACTAATGCACAGCAACAATTAAAGAATGCTGAACTACAGAGACAAAACAGTACAATGCAAGTCAGAGGAAGTTGTGACCAAACTTTACAGTGCTCTCAGCTGACCGCTCCATGAATAGTGTCCAGTTATGGTCATTAAGAGCCACGCTGCGGATCTGTATAGTTAGGAGTTTGAGTTATGAGGAAAGACTGGAGACACTTGGGCTCTTCAGCCACTTTTGATCCAAGAAAGGGAAATTTTAATATTTTCCCCCAACGGTGAAAGACTAGAACTGTGGAGGAGCAAAGGGGTTTGGGTGTTCAGGTACACCAATCACAATGCTTGCTGCAGTATATGCAAGTTACAAATCCAGAATATTTGAAAGTAAGTTCACAATGGTGGGATTGTGCATAAGGTGGTGAAATTTACAGCGGACGACACTGATCTCATCATTGCAGGAAAGAAAAGACTTATATTTATATAGTGCCTTTCATGACCACCGGATGTCCCAAAGTGCTTTACAGCAAATGAAGTACTTTATTTTTTGAAGTGTAGTCACTGTTGTAATGTAGGAAACACAACAGCCAATTTGCACTCAGCAAGCTCCCGCAAACAGCAATGTGAAAATGGCCAGATAGCCTGTTTTTGTTATGTTAAGGGATAAATATTGGCCAGGACACTGGAGATAACTCCTCTGCTCTTCTTCAAAATAGTGCAATGGGATCTTTTACGTCCATCTGAGAGGGCAGACGGAGCCTCGGTTTAACGCCTCATCCGATAGATGGCACCTCCAACAGTGCAGCACTGATTGAATTTTATGAGGAGGTAACAAGGAGGGTAGATGAGGGTAGTGCGTTTGATGTAGTGTATATAGACTTTAGCAAGGCTTTTGATAAGGTTCCACATGGCAGACTGGTCATGAAGTTAAAAGCCCATGGGATCTAGGGCTAAGTGTCAAGTTGGATTCAAAACTGGCTCGGAGACAGGAAGCAGAGGGTAATGGTTGATGGGTGTTTTTGTGACTGGTAGGCTGTTTCCAGTGGGGTTCCGCAGGGCTCAGTACTAGGTCCCTTGCTTTTTGTGGTATATATCAACGATCTTGACTTGCATATAGGGGGTATGATTAAAAAGTTTGCAGATGATACTAACATCGGCTGTGTGGTTGATACTGAAGGAGGAAGCTGTAGACTGCAGGAAGATATCAATAAATTGGTCAGGTGGGCAGAACAGTGCAACTAGAATTCAATCCGGAGAAGTGTGAGGTAATGCATTTGGGGAGGGCCAACCAGGAAAGGGAATACACATTAAATGGTAGGACGCTGAGTAGTGTAGAGGAACAAAGGGACCTTGGAGTGCATGTCCACAGATCCCTGAAGGTAGCAGGTTAAGTAGATAAGGTGGTTAAGAAGGCATACGGAATGCTTGCCTTTATTAGCTGTGGCATGGCATAAAATACAAGAGCAAGGGGGGTTATGCTTCAACAATACAAAACACTGGTTAGGCCTCAGCTAGAGTACTGCGTGCAGTTCTGGTCACCACATTACAGGAAAGATGTGATTGCACTAGAGAGGGTACAGAGGAGATTTACAAGGATGTTGCCGGGAGTAGAGAATCTTAGCTATGAGGAAAGACTGGATAGGCTGGGTCTGTTTTCCTTGAAACAGGAGGCTGAGGGGAGACCTTATTGAGATGTATAAAATTATGAGGGGCATAGATAAATTGGATAGAAAGGACCTATTTCCCTTAGCAGAGAGGTCAAAAACCAGGGGGCACAGATTTAAAGTAATTGGTGGAAGGTTTAGAGGGGATTTGAGGGGAAATTTCTTCACCCAGAGGGTTCTGGGGGTTTGGAACTCACTGCCTGAAAGGGTGGTAGAGGCAGGAACCCTAACCACATTTAAAAAGTACTTGGATGTGCACATGGGATGCTCTAACCTGCAGGGCTACAGACCAAGAGCTGGGAAGTGAGATTAGGCTGGATAGGTCTTTGTTGGCCAGTGCGGACACGATGGGCTGAAATGGCCTCCTTCTGTGCTGTAACTTTCTATGATTTTATGATTCCCTCAATACTGCATTGGAGTGTCAGGCTAGATTTTTGTGCTCAAGTCTCTGGAGTGGGACTTGAACCCTCAACCTTCTGACTCAGAGGCAAGGGTGCTACCAACTGAGCCACTGGCCAACAGAAATTCTGGGCCTACATATACTCACTGTGCCCTGACTTCTTGCACATGGTGAAGAATGGCAATTAAATAGCAACCAATTTTCACTGTGATTAATCTAGGTACATTTTCAACTTGACAGCACAAAAATATTACAGGTCTCGAGTCTATTTCAATCATTTTGCACAAAAGTACAACTTATAAATCAAAAAGGGCCAAGGGCACAAGAAAAATGCTAAATAGTTTTAGTACGAGAACTATACACCATTGTAAATGCTAAAGTTAATCCAAACTGTAAGGTTTCCATTGTGAACTGTACCTCCCACCTAGAGGGAAAAACAAATAACTATTTGCAGAAGATTGTCATGCTATAAATGACTACTTGACTAAATAATTCTTGTTCTGTAGAGAAAGTAAAAATTGAAGCCTTTCACATTACTTTACTGCTTCCAATTAACACATTCCACATTTGCTGCACTGCCCCCTCCTCCTGCTTCCCATCCTCTTTTCTGGAGTTATTGGGCCAACATTTGCGATCGGAGGCTTCCCACGAGTGGACGCCTTCGACCTGCAAAATGTCTACAAATTTACCCGGTGGCCCGGCTGGACAGTGGTGGTTTGCGATCCTGGGTCTCTCTGGGTCCACGCGGGCAGAGCCCCACATATCCCAGGGGCGCAAGCGGTTCGTAGGTGCTCCTGGGATCACATGGGCTGGCCCAACCAACGGAAGAAGGGAATCCTCATTCATACTTTTGACATTACGCATTTAAAATTAATTAAAATGCCATTTAACTAAATATTTGAAACAAAAATTACACTTTTTGAAAAAAAAAATTAGTTTTTAACAGGGCTAAAAATAAACTTGCCTTTTTGAAGATTATTTTAATTTATAAATGAGTTATCAAATTTCATTGCTATTTTTTTTTTAAAAAAAACGCTTAAGCTGGTAAAAGCAGGCAAGCAGGCCTTACACCTGCTTTTTACCAGGCGTATGAAAAGCGCAACTCTCCACCCTCAGGGAGGTACTTTGCTTGGGCATGTGGATGATCAGTCAAGAGAATTCTTGACAGATCGCAAGTGTCGGGTTTCAGCGCATGCCCCTACGCACCTCGTATGCACCTGTAGAGGTCGCAAAATTCGACCCATTATTTCCTTTCTTTCACTTCCCTCTCCCATTTGAGATCTTGAAAGCTTTCAATTGAAGACAACCACAATATTCTAGTCAGAAAACCAAAGCTTTTGGCAAAATAAAGTTTTTCTCTAGCAACACATTTAAATTCTCACGCGTGGGATGACACCACATCCAAAACATGCTGTGCAGAGTTCCAAGGAATTGTAAAGTGTATTCCACATTTGACAACAATGCTGATTGACTTCCTTGTTTGGGATATTTGAAGAACTAGCAGAGCATACATTTATCTGTTTCACGATTCATCTGTCTCCAATTAAGCCCAAAGCAAATTTAAACAAAATACGGCATTTGGAGAATGTAGACCTCTTCAAGAATAGCGTACAAAAAATGAGTCAACAGCAAATATAGTTGGAAATCAGGTTTTAAAAGCATCCCAGGGATTAAAAGAATCTTTTGCAAAAAAAGCCATATTTTTATAGCAGTAAATCTGATGCTATCTTTGACAGAAATTAAATATCAATTCTGGCATTTATCATGTTTGATGATTCTCACTCAATTACATCAAGCAGTTGTGCTTTTTTTCTTGGTTTTGTAAGTGCCTAGCTCCTTTATAATCTTTAGCAGTTATAGAAGAGAGCCACCATAATCTTTGTAACCAACTTTGTCTTAGGCACTTGAAAATTAACCCAGCATGGTCACTCTTCAAATATTACAATAAATCGGGTCAGTGGATAGCAAGTGGCATTATGAGCAGCAAATCATGAGTCATTTTACATTTGAACATGTACAGAAACAAATTAAAAGTTTGAAAGAGTACAGTGAAATTTTTTTTCCTTACATGAGGCACTAAAGGTGCAAGTTTGAGTAACTTCAGATGGCAAGAAGTTCAAGTCTAAAAAGAATCATGAGCATGGAAAGTCTTCCTAGATCATGAGATAAATAGGGCACAGGCCCCCAATTGAAGTACAAACTGTGACACCCACCAAACAACCAGGTAAAACTGATGCACCTTTATTTGGCTTCACTAATTAAAACAGGATTATTTCAGTATTTCTCAATTCTGCACTTTTTTTCATGCCTTTGTGAAAAGCCTTAGGTTTTTTTCTACATTGAAGACATTATATAAATGCATGTTGTTGTTCTTTGGAACATTCTTAAGATCCGATAGGTAATATGCAAATCCAAGTTTTTTGCTTTCTTATTTGTATAGCCTCGCTCTCACAAGGTGAGAGAATTCTTTCTGAATATCTATGTTCCAGATAGAGCCAGACTTGAAACATGCCTATTGAGTGATCTTTTCCAATTGTTGAGTTTTGGGAAAGTAAACATACTGTAATTGAACAGGTTTTGACTACTCAACAACATTCTCACAATTTGGAACCTGAAAAATATGGCATCAGTGGATAATTGAAGATTCCATGTCACTAATCAAGTAGAAGACAGTTCCCCCAGTATCCTGGTAAACATTCTTTCCTCAACCACAACTACCACCAAAAATACATGAGCTGGTCATTCATTGTATTCCTGTTCATGGGATCTTGCTGTGCACACAATGGCAGCCACGTTCACCCACATAACAGTGCTTACACATCAAAATTAATTTTATGCAAAGTTGCGAGATGTGACAAGATGTCAAATCAAAGCAAGTTATTTAATTTAGCCCAAGCAAAAAGGTATAGTTTGTGTTAGTACCAGGTATATCTAGATACAATCTTGAAGGACTCAACTTTGGCTAAAGTAATAAACATTTAGGCCTAGAAATTCAGTTGGTTGCGCCAGCCGGTAGCGCCTTAGGAGGAGTAGATGTCGGGCGCTTGGCGGCTAGCGGCCGGGCGCAGCGCGATCTGCGCCTCTCCCCAACTTCACTCACGATTTAGCGGCGGCGCAAAGTCTTTGCGCGCGCTCAGCTGCGCGCGCAGATCCTGACGTCATTTCCTCGTGCAACGCCCTTTGTGCGCCCCAAACCGGAAATTCAGTTGCGACGCCCCATTGTGCGCCTGGCGCCCCTAGCGACTGGTAGAGTGGAACGGTGTTGAGTCGATGCGGGGCGCGGGGGGCGCAAATTAAAGGGCACTCCTCCTGCACTATAAAAGGCTGCCATTTCGCAGCACTCCTTCTTGAGAGACGGATCTTTGCAGAGAGACCAAGGTAGAGAGCTTTCTGCTTTGGCTCAACACTCGGACAGGTACTTGTGGCTTCAGGCCACAGCTTTCCACTTGTCTTTGCCTTCATTGACATATCATTGTCTGCTAACATATTATGGGGGCTGCAATGGGTGCAAACGCTGGCTTTCTCCATTGCATCCAAAGGGCTCACAGACGCCGTGAGAGAGTGGCAGCCCTGGCTAGACGGAGAGGGGGCAACAGGTGTCGCGAAAGGAGGCCTTACCCACCCAGGGTATACCGCCAGCAGTTCTCCTATCTCAACATGTCTGACGCGCAGTGTTCAGAGGCTGCGATTCTGAAGGGAGGTGGTCACAGAGATCTGCCACCTGCTTGGCGGTGATCTGCAGCCACAGCTGAGGAGCAGGACGTCTCTGTCGGTGGCAGTGAAGGTGACGGTGGCTCTCAACTTCTATGCCACCGGCTCCTTCCAATCCGCCACTGGGGACATTTCCAACATCTCCCAGTTCGCCGTGCATTGCTGCATCCGCCAGGTGACCAATGCCCTTTTCAAAAGGAGACGTCAGTTCATCTCCTTCTCCATGGCCCTTGCCAAGCAGCAACAGCGTGCAATGGGCTTTGCAGCATTCGCGGGCTTCCCCATGGTGCAGGGCGCCATTGACTGCACGCATGTGGCTTTGCGGGCACCTCTGGAGAATTCCGAGGATTACCGCAACCGGAAGGGCTACCATTCGCTCAACGTCCAGCTGGTGTGTGACCACAGGCAGCTCATCCTAGCTGTCAATGCCCGCGTTCCAGGCAGCAGCCACGATGCCTTCATCCTGCGCCAGACTTCTGTGGCAGACATGTTCCAGGCCCAGCCTCACCCACGAGGATGGCTTATCGGGGACAAAGGCTATCCTTTGTGTACCTGGCTGATGACCCCGCTCCGTGCGCCCAGCACCCCTGCTGAAGAGGGATACAATGATAGCCATCAAGCGACCAGGAACATCATAGAGCAAACAATCGGCGTCCTGAAGCAACGGTTCCGCTGTCTGGATCGTTCCGGTGGAGCCCTACAATATTCGCCGGAGCGAGTCTCCCATTTCGTGGTTGTTTGCTGCATGCTGCACAACCTGGCTATCCGCAGGACTCAGCCACTGCCACCAGAGATTGGAGGACCACCTGAGGAGGAGGAGGAGGAGGACCAGCACAGGAGGGAGGCAGAAAGTGCAAGGGCCGCCCGTCGCCGGCTTATTGAACGTCGGTTCTAGGCCCCCTCTCAGGGAATGGCTTGTGCCAATGTCAGCAGATGAATGTAGCCGCTCCACAAGCCCTCAGCCGAGCAGGGCAACCAGGACTTGACAAAAAAACCATGCACAGTGCAATTTAAGAACATTAATTTATTGCAAACCTCTGCCCTTCCCACATTACAACCTCATGTGGAGAAGCCCCCTCCAAAAACACAAAACTAACAGTCTCGGCCTTACAAAAACTAAAAAAGACACCAGTCTCGGCCTTACAAAAACCACAAACCATTTGTGCAGACCTTCTACTTTTTGCCCTGCGAGGGCAATGCCTTTCGCATCCTTGCCTGGCCCCTGCCCACCCTGCAGTTCCTCCTCAATGGGAGCCCAGTGGCTGCAGCAAGGCTGGGGGAAGGCTGCTGAGGGTCAGATGGCGAGACGGCAGATGCCCTTGGGGGTCGGCCTGCACCAGCTCTGGCCCTCGAGGGGCCGGCTGCTGACTGCTGCAACTCTGCTCGGGCGGCAGCAGTCTGTCCAGCGGCTCGTGGCAGCTGCAATGGCGGAGTGGCAGTGTCGGCTGCAGGAATGGTGCCAACCTGACAGATCGCAGGTGCTCGCTGGTCGCCTGATACAGTGGCACTCGCACGGGCCAGCACTGCAGCATGCGCAGCAAACAGCTGAAGAACAGACTACTGGGCTGCTGCTGCACGGCGAGTGCCCTGGCGATGCCTGGCTGATCCAGCGAGGGTGGCAGCAGTTAGTGCCCGTGTGGCCCTGGTCTGTGTCCGCATGACAACAGCCAGTGAATGGACGGCACGACTGAGCACTTGGCTCGAAGCCGCCTGTGCTGCCGCGAAGTCCTGTAGACTCCTGGCCTGTGCTGCACTGAATTGATCCAGACTCCTGGCCTGTGCTGCTCCAAATTGCTGCACACTCCTTGACAAAAGACTCAATGGAGTCAGGCATCCTTGCCACTGCAGCCATGAGCTCATTGTGCCTGCGGTCAGTCTGGACGGCCATTTCCTCCAGGAGCCGCACCTCCTCTGCTCTGACCGTCGCAGGACTGGAGGCCGCACTCACCCTCTGGGGAGAAGTCCGCCGAGCTTCCCCACCCCTCCCGCGTTGCTGCAGGCCGCTGGGCCCCGGAGCTTCACTCTCCTCCGGCCCTTCCCCCCGGCTCCCCTCCAGGGAAGACGTGTCCCCTTCATCGCCATGGGCTGGCGCGGCTGAGGGTGGCACTGATGGGCCGACTTCCTCTTCCTCTAATTCGGAAGCGCTGACAGTGGCAGCTTGAGGGCCCGCCTCCTCACCTGGCGATTCACCATCTGAAAGCAGGAAGGCACAAGAGTAGCTTTAGAGTGAGGACAGGGCGGCAGCGAGGGAGGCATGAGTGCTGCCATTCACTGCATTGGTCAGACAGTGGCAAAGGATGCTGATCTGAGGCGCAAGTGGAACGAGAGAGGTCAAAAAGGTGATGCCCTTACCATTGGTGCCCAGAACAGGGTCGGCATCTCCGCTGGCGACGGGGCCAATCAGCCGGCCTGCCATAATGCGCTCCACACGCTGGTCGAGGTCGGAGAGCTCTTTGACGTCAGGACGGCCTCCCCGGTCTCAGTGCGTTTCCGCCGGTTGTGCGCCACCTTGGCCTGCAAGAGAAAGGACGGCCTCTAAGTACAGTGTGAAGCCCTGATCTTGTCTGCACTGCCTCCCATGGTCGAATAGCTTGTATAGTGTGTAAAGTGCTGAATGTGCAAGTGATTTTCATGCCAGTCCCATAGCTGCTGGATGAGGGCTGGCCATTAGGGCTTTCAGGTCCCTTTGCCCATAAAGTGAGATGCACATGCAGGGATGAGGAGGACACTGGAAAGGGTACTCACCCTGACAACCCGAGTGAGGTCGTTGAACTTTTTCCGGCATTGCACAGGAGTCCTGGCAACCACGCTGTTGGAAGACACCCTGTTTGAGACCTCCCTCCAGGCTTTCCGGTAGGCGCTGGGCAGCGGCCTCTTGCCACCTTCTGGGAACAGAACATGGCGCCTGCGCTCCACTCCGCCAACCAGCACCCTCAGGTCACCGTCGCTGAAGCGCTGCGCTCTCTCCCTGGCCCTCTCCATAGCCCTGGGCGTTGTGCAGATGAAGCTGAAGTGGTCAGGCCTAGGTTGAGGGCTGCAGTGTGCAGGGCGTGGCAGGCAAACAAATCCACCCTCCCCCTTTAAGAGCTGACTGGCGCCAGAGTGTCTGCCGTCAATCAACAACTCGCCGCACCGGCGCTGCGCCCGGCCTCGGGGGTATCGCTCAGCACCGCCGGCTTAGCGCCTAAAGATAGTCGTGCATCGCCTGTTTTAGCGCAGCAGCAACCTCTTGGGGCGATGCGACTGAATATCGGCGAAGGTGGCGCGACTTTGCGCCGGGCGCAAACTTTAGTGGCCACCCGACTTTAGCGCCCCAAAAGTGGCTATACTGAATTTCTAGGCCTTAATGTTTACAACTAAAGATTTTCATCCTGGACTGATGTGGGACAGGAAAACTAGCAAGATTCAGGAGGGGCTAAATTGGATAGCCCCCGAAAACAGGCATGGGGAATCATGATATGCAATTACCCCACGCCCGTTCAAAGTAATGCAGGCAGCATGGCATCGTCGTGTTGACTGTTCATCATCATGAATGCTAACCGCACTGTTGATTGGCTGCATACATCACTGAGGGGCCCAAAAGCATAATTTGCTAGCACTACTTAAAAGTAGCCTGCACTGTTTAAAGATAGCCTGCAACTCTTAAAAGGGGAGGTGCACTGTGGCTGGAGCAGGTGCCGAGAGTCTTTTGTGAGCTGAATCTGACCTAGAAAAAAAAGAGAATGGCTGAACACAAGAGGGCGTGGGCACCCAGGTTTTCCAACGCTGCACTGGAGGTCTTGGTGGGGGAGGTGGAAAGGTGGAGCGTCATCCTGTACCCACAGGGGGCCAGGAGGCACCTCCAGACACAGTGAAAAGGCAGTGGGAGCAGATAACCACAGAAGTCAATGCCAGGATTTTAGCCCCAAGGACCAAGAGGTTTAATGACCTCACACAAGTGGTCAAGGTCAGTGAATACATCTTCAAATGCCATATCCTACCAACTGCACTGTGGCTGGAGCAGGTGCTCACATTACCACACCCCTATCATTGTTCTCTGATTTGCCTCACTATCTCTCAGCTTAATATACCTTTTAAGGTTTAAACAAAAAAATAAAGGCTACATCAGGTGTGTAATCAGATAACTCATTTTCTCTTACACAGAGCCACTCTATTTAAAGAAAAAACACATTCAATATGTATTTGATCACAGTAAAGCTTTTGAAATTTGTGCTATTACTTCAAATAATTCTGAAAAACATGTGAGCAGAAACTGCTAGAAGCTAAATTAAAAAATCCTTAGTATAGCTGATTAAATGGTTCTGATGCATTTGTTTTGGGATGTGGGCAACACTGACAAAGCAGTTTTTAATGCCCATTTCTAGTTTCACTGATTGTATTAAGAGTCAAATCAAATAGCTTGGGATTGAAGTCACATGTAGGGGTGGCATGTCCCTTCCCTGAAGGACATTAGTGAACAAGTTGGGTTTTCATGATAATCCAACACTTTCACGGCCACTTTTTCCTGATGCCAGATCACGATTTACCAGCTTTATTGAATTCAATTTCACAATAAAGAGGTTAGGAAAGAAATCCAAAAAAAATTAGCAAGACAATTTCAGAAATCACAGAAACAAACAGACACTGTCTGTGTGGAGTTTGCACATTCTCCCCGTGTTTGCGTGGGTTTTCTCCGGGTGCTCCGGTTTCCTCCCACAGTCCAAAGATGTGTAGGTTAGGTTGATTGGCTATGATAAATTGACCCTTAGTGTTAGGGGGATTAAACTCGCGGGGATAGGGTGGGATATGTGTTGGTGTAGGGGTTACGGGGAACGGGTGGGATATGTGTCGGTGCAGGCTCGATGGGCCGAAATGGCCTCTATCTGCACTGTGGGGTTTCTGTGATTCTGTGATCTGTGACAATTTCATTTTGTAATTCCTCTTTATCAAGGAATATAAAAAGAAATAGTAAAGTATTCTATAGATATATAAATAACAAAAGGAAAATTTAGGGACAGGGCCAATAAGGGATGTACAAGATAAATTCACAGGTATTGACAATGAAATTGCAGAAATATTGAATACAGTAGTTACTTTGCCTTAGTTTTTAAACTAGGAAGACTAACAAGGTGGGTATGACATTCGAAGAGATCAAAAAGATATCAAGACATTTAAGATAGATAGGAGGGAGGTAATTGATTGACAAACTTGGAGAGGATAAAACTCCAGCTCCGGATCAATTGCATCCGCATATACATCTAAAAATTAAATAGAAAAAGGGAATAGTGCCAGAGGACTGGCAGACAGCGATTGTTAGTCCTAGATTCAAAAAGGGAGATAGAACAAAGCCAGGAAACTATAGACCAGCTAGTTTAATGTCAGTGGTAGGAAAGATAGCAATTGAAAATGTAATAAAGAATAGTCAGCATGGATATCAAAAGGGAAGATCATGCTTGACCAACCTTATCGAATTCTTTGAAGTCACAGAATGACTAGATAAGGGTAACAGATTGGATTTAATATACATAGACTTTCAAAAGACCTTCGATAAGGTAGATGTGGAGAAGATGTTTCCACTTATGGAGGGTGGTGGGGAGTCCAAAACTAGGGGCCTTAAATATAAAAGATAGTCACTAATAAATCCAATAAGGAACTCAGGAGAAACTTCTTCACTCAGAGTGGTGAGAAAGTGGAACTCGCTACCACAGAGTGGTTGAGGGTAATAGCATAGATGCATTCCAAGGGAAGATAGATAAGTACTTGGGGGAGAAAGGAATAGAAGCATGTGTTGATAGAGTGAGATGAAGAAAGATAGGAGGCGCCGCCTGTGGAGCATAAATACCAGCATAGACCTTATAGTAATCTGGGATGTAATGTTTAAGTTATCCACCAGATGGAGCCAAATATCAAGGGATCACATTCACCAGTATTTAAGGTAATGGGTCACGGATTCAATGTCCTGGTACACCAGTTTATAAGGTAATGTGGCATTGCATTATGGGTATGACTCAGAGGTGAATCCTCCATCTTGGTGCTCGTGCAGTAAGAAATGGTGCTTTGCCTCCAGCTGTAAGAGATATGTTTCTCTGCTACACCGTGTAATAAACAGTTGGGTTTTGTTCCTAAGATCTCGCTTATCTCAGTTTCTGACCTTACCACTCGGATATCACAGACCTGTTGGGCCAAATGGATGGTTTCTGTGCTGTAAATTCCATGTATGTATCTATGTATGTAACTATGAATGTAACTTGCCATGGTGGATTTGAAGTCACGATTTTCGGGCTCTATTCCAGTACCATGGGGTTCTACTCCAGTATCATAACTTTTAGGCGGACTGCACACCACATGCACTGCAATGGTTCAAGGCGACAGCTCACCACCTTCGAGGGCAATTAGGGATGGGCAATAAATGCGAGCCTTGCCAGCAATGCCCACATCCTGTGAATGAATAAAAAGACTACGATACCCTCTAAAATGCAGTGCACTGCACATGCTCAGACTACACAATCCAATTTTGATTTACAGCTCTGGATAAAAGTATCAAATCCAAGCCTGGGCTTTTGGGAGGGCTTTAATGAAGGTGTCAGAAGATATAAGATATGGATAAATGAAATCATGCTATTGCAAAATATGCAATTTTTAATTTTTAAAAAAACATTTGATTCAGCCTTTGGACATTAGAAATTTCAGTTCCAGAGGCAAAAGATTCAGAATGCATGGAGTGATGTTGGGAACCCAATAGTTATAGATTGCAGAATCTCAGGGCGATATACTAACTATAAAATGGCAGGTATTGGGGTAGATTTTCATCCTCACTGTCTGGAAGTAATCTGGCGGAACCCACCCGTTATAGAACCAGTTTTATTTTCATTCCACTTAGGAATGACACATTCAATATTAAAAGGCCTTAACACAGTGCCATATACAGGAGTAACAGGACTTTTCAATTAAACATGCTCACAACATACCGAATTTTATAATAGATATACCATTTTCTCCTTATTAAGACAAATATGCTTCTCCACCCCTAAACTTTAGATCGAAGATACATTAAAAAGAGAATATCAAATTTATTTTCCTCTCCAGAGGAAGGTTTTGTCCACTGGCACTTCCAGTTCAGCCACAATCATGCTAGAATTTCTTCCGAGTTCCAAACACTGTATGCCTCTCTAAAAATATCAACAGCCAATCTCCATAAAAAGTCAAAGAATGAACATGCATTTATATACAGCCTTTCATAGCCTCAGGATGTTACAAAGTGCTTTGTAATGTATGTACCTTGAAGGGGGAGAACTACCTTTTACAGCTCATGTATACTGTAGTACCGGCAGTGACCACACCTGTATATAACATTGAGTAGTAATCTGAACAGTTCAGTTGTAGTCTGAGCCACGTTGAGTAAACACCGTTTGTACCGTTCTCCGCAGTCTGTGTCTGATTATACACGGGCATAACAGTGGTGACGAGGCAGATTTGAACCTACCTGCAACTCTGCATCACCTCCCAGGGATTCGCTCCTGGAGAACAGTGGAAGAAGGTCGAGTCCAGAAGCACGGGCGTCGACCACAGGCAACCGCCCAGTCATCCAGCAGAGATTTGAGCATCGCAGGGGAGGCTGTCGAGAGCCAGGCTTGGCTTTCCAGTCACGGTGGTCCAGCGAAATGGGCTGGCAACAGGTACTGCGCAGACCCGTCCCGGACAGCAGCGGGCTAGAGCCCGACCGAGCGGCACAGAAAAAGGCCGAGCAGCGTCGACCGGGGGGGGGGGGGGGTGGGGGGGGGGAAAGAGAGAGGGCAGAGCACACAGGGCGCAGCCGGTGTTCAGGACCGAGCGGCGTCAACGGGAGAGAGAGACGAGAGAGAGCAGAGCACAGCCGGTGTTCAAGGGCCGAGCAGTGTCAACGGGGGAAGAGAGGCGCGCAGGAAAACGCGAGGCGCTGCCATTGCCACGAGGACCGCAGAGAGCGGCATTGGCAGCAGCGCAGGAGCAGCGCGCGAAACCCACAGGACGTCGCCATTTGCCACGAGGACCGCCGAAAGCGGCGTTGGCAACAGCGCGGGAGACACCATTTTAAGCCGCAGCGGGGAAGAAAGGAAAGCGCGGGAGACGCCATTTTAAGCCAGTCTAACTACACCCAAAAATGCCAAAGGGTGGCAGTATCACAGCGTTCGACAATGAAGTCGAAGATTGGACGACATATGTCGAACGCATAGAAGCATACTGCAAGGCGAATGAAGTGCCAGATGACAAGAAAGCGCTGGTATTGTTGAATTCAATGGGTGCAAAAATGTATGGCTTACTACGAAACCTAGTAACCCCAGAGAAGCCAGTAGAAAAGGATTTTGAAAACATAGTGTCAATCCTACAAGACCACTTAAACCCCACACCGCTGCTGATAGCAGAAAGATTTAAGTTTCACAAAAGGAACCAGCATAAAGATGAAAGTAATGCTGAGTATTTAACGGAACTGCGCAAGCTATCGAGACACTGCCAGATTGGAACGGGACTAGCTTAAGGGACAAGTTTGTGTGTGGGCTTCAAAGTGAAGGAACCCAGAAACGGCTTTTATCTGAGAAGGACCTTACGCTGGAAAAGGCTTTCAGCATTGTGGTATCATATGAAGCAGCAGCACGGGGCGCTGCAGAGATACAACAGAGACCGCAAGAATATGGCACAAACGAAATGTCATATGGAACAGAGAAGTGCTATCGCTGCGGCAGAACAACACACGACCAGAATGATTGCTGGTTCAAAGATAAAGTGTGCAGACAGTGTGGAAAAGTAGGACACATAGCACGAGTCTGCAGGTCGGGAAAGAAAACCAGCAATAAGAAACCGACCAAAGAAAAGTACAAGAAGGTACATAAGATGATGGCGAATAGTTCAGACGAACAAAAGAGTGATAACGACTCTGAAAGCAGGGAACTGAGTTGTCTGAAACTACATAATGTGATCACAACAGAGGATCACCGAACCATTTGGGTCACTCTCAAGATAGCAGGAGTCCAGGTAAAGATGGAATTGGACAAAAAATTTTAAGGCCAGACCGGTACCTTATGCGATCCGCCCAGCCGTCGAAACAGAGCTGGAGTGTCTGGATCGTTCAGGTGTACTGTCCAAGGTAGACTGGAGCGAGTGGGCTACACCCATCGTCCCCGTGATTAAAAAGTCGTTGAGCAGCACGCCTGGGGAACCAAGGAAGGTTCGCATCTGTGGGGACTTTAAGGACAGCACGGTGGCATAGTGGTTAGCACTGTTGCCTCACAGCGCCAGGGACCCGGGTTCGAATCCGGCCTCGGGCGACTGTCTGTGTGGAGTTTGCACATTCTCCCCGTGTTTGCGTGGGTTTACTCCGGGTGCTCCGGTTTCCTCCCACAGTCCAAAGATGTGCGGGTTAGGTTGATTGGCTATGATAAATTGACCCTTAGTGTTAGGGGGATTAAATACGTGGGGTTACGGGGATAGGGTGGGATATGTGTTGGTGCAGGCTCGATGGGCCGAAATGGCCTCTATCTGCACTGTGTGGTTTCTGTGATTTCTGTGATTTCTGTAACAGTGAACCCGGTCCTTCACACCGTACAATATCCACTTCCGCAGATTGAAGATATTTTCACCTCACTATCTGGAGGGAAACACTTCACTAAGATTGATCTGGCCCAGGCGTATCTGCAAATGGAGGTAGAAGCATCATCAAAAAAAATACCTCACAATCAACACCCATAAAGGTCTCTACCAATACAACTGGCTGGTATTTGGGGTAGCATCAGCTCCGGCTATTTGGCAGAGGGCAATGGAACAAGTCCTGCAAGGGATCCCAGGGACCCAGTGTTATTTGGACGACATCCTGGTCACGGGCGAAAATGACAGTGATCACCTTGCCAACCTGGAGCAGGTGCTCACTAGATTGCAGGAATATGGGCTCCGAGCTAACCGCCCCAAATGCGAGTTTTTTAGAAAACAGATCTCGTATTGTGGCCACGTTATCGATAAAGAGGGGTTACATAAGTCCCCAGAGAAGATTGAGGCAGTAGTCAAGGCTCCAGCAGCGGAAAATGTGTCACAACTGCGGTCGTTCCTCGGGCTGGTAAACTACTACCATAAGTTCTTGCCAAATTTGTCTACAATACTACACCCACTGAACACCCTACTGCAAACTGGGGTGCCATGGAAGTGGAGTGATGAATGTAGACGAGCTTTCCAGAAGAGCAAAACACTAATCACATCGAAAGAGGTATTGGCCCATTACAACCCAGCATTACCAATTCGGTTGGCATGTGATGAGTCACCCTACGGCATTGGAGCGGTGCTGTCGCACAAATTCTCAGACGGCTCAGAGAGGCCAATAGCCTTTGCGTCACGATCACTAACCTCAGCCGAGCGTAACTACGCCCAGATTGACAGGGAGGCCCTCAGCCTAGTGTGGGGAGTGAAAAAGTTCAATCACTATCTGCACGGGCAGAAATTCACCTTGCTGACTGATCACCAGCCTCTTGTCTCCATTTTTAATCCAAAGAAGGGCGTTCCGGTGATGACTGCGCAACAACTACAAAGGTGATCACTTTTTCATGGGGTGCTCCAATATGAGATTGAATATAAGGGCACGAAACAGCATGGAAATGCTGATGGGCTATCACGCCTGCCACTGCCTACTGCAGAGGAAGCACCAGCAGTGGATCCTGTCGAAATATTCCATTGGACTATAGTTGAATACCTACCGGTAACTAACGCTTGTATCGAAAAGGAAACCCGAAATGACCAGACACTGTCTCGGGTATATGATTTGACGGTGAAGGGTTGGCCAGCACATGGCGACTCACTGTTGCCAGCATTCTCGACAAGGAGAGAACAGCTGTAAGTGTGCCGGGGGACATTGATGTGTGGATCCCGAGTGGTAATTCCACCCAAGTTAAGGGATAGAGTGCTCAATGAGCTTCATGAGGGTCATCTGGGAGGGGTAAAAATGAAAAGCCTAGCCAAGGCTTATGTGTGGTGGCCGGGAATCGATAAACAAATCGAGGACCTGACCAAGGGCTGCTCAGGATGCCAGAAAGTCCAAAATGCACCACCACAGGCCCCTCTACACCCATGAGAGTGGCCCTCAGCTCCATGGCAACGGGTGCATATTGATTTTGCTGGTCCATTCATGGACTCAATGTTTTTAATAGCCGTGGATGCGCACTCGAAATGGCCTGAGGTCATCAAAATGTCCTCCACCACCACGGAGAAAACTATTGCAGTCCTACGGACCATTTTTGCCAGGAATGGCTTGCCAGAACAGATTTGCTCCAACAACGGACCACAGTTTAAGTCCGAAGAGTTCCGGAGGTTCTTGAAAAAGAATGGGGTAAGGCATTACACATCCGTCCCGTATCATCCAGCCACAAATGGATTGGCTGAGAGGTTCGTACAAACCTTTAAGAAGGCAATAAAGGCTATGTACAATGACAATATTCCACTGCAGCACAAGGTGGACAATTTCCTGTTCGCCTACCGGAATGCGACACATGGCAGTCACCAACCAGGCCCCAGCCATGATGTTCTTTAACCGAAGGTTAAGATTTCGCCTGGATTTGCTCAGACCAAACGTACGAACAGATGTTGAGAGTAAGCAATTCCAGCACATCCATGAGAAGCCAACAAGGAGCTTCAATGTAAGGCAACCAGTCTTGGCCCGCGACTACCGAACAGAAAAATGGCAGCCAGGAACGATATGCACACGGCAGGGCCCACTAATGTACACAGTGGACGTTGGGGAGAGCATCGTGAGATGCCATGCTGACCAGATCCTAGAGTCACAGGAACAAGTCAACCCCATGCCTCGCCCATACGTACTTGGTGATGAACCCGACGTACAGGTAGCATCTACCCCAGAAACAGTAGCATCGGAAGCTGATGAACCAACCGACAACAGGGGGCCAGAATCGCCTCCGCACCAAGAGCAAGACACTCGGGAAAGGCGCTATCCAGAAAGGATCAGGAAGCCTCCCCAAAGACTGAATTTATAAATAGACTATTTTCAGCTAATGTTGCATGTTAAAAGTGTTAATTGTAATTAGTTTGATATTTAATTGTTAAGAGTGTTATGGTACTGTTAATCAAAAGGGGAGGAATTGTAATGTATGTACCTTTAAGGGGGAGAACTACTTTTTACAGCTCATGTATACTGTAGTACCAGCAATGACCACACCCGTATATAACGTTGAGTAGTAATCTGTACAGTTCAGTTGCAGTCTGAGCCATGTTGAGTAAACACCGTTTGTACCGTTCTCCGCAGTCTGTGTCTGATTATACACGGACATAACATGCTTAACAGCCAATAAACTACCTTTGAAATTGTTGTCATTATAGGAAAGTGTAGCAATTTGTACATAGCAAGGTCCCACAACTAACGAGAAGATAAATGACCAGATAATAAGTTTTAGCTGTTAGTTGAGAGATAAATGTTGGCCAGGACACCAGGAGAACTCTATGCTCTTCTTTGAATAATGCCATGGGAACTTTTACATCCACCCAAGAGGGTAGACAGGTCCTCGGATTGAAGTCTCATCTGAAAGATGGCATCCTCCAACAATGCAGCACTCCCTCCGAGTGTGCGTGATTGTGTGCAGGGGGGAAATAAGAAATTGTAATCTGAGGACAATATACTGTGCAACATGGAGAGTGCACAATTCAGTTTACATTGAATCACAACACATTAAAGAGCAATTGTAATAAGTTGTGAAGTAAGGCTGTCCAAAAATATTTTTCCCCTAGTTAAATTTGTCTGAATCATGAGGCAGTCAGTGTAGTAATTGAGTGTCCATGGCTTTTGTAATTTGTGCAAGTCAACAACATTATTAAATAAGGACAAATCAAAAATTATGCAACAATCGCTGCTTTTGTTCACCGCCTTTTGGATCATTTTTAATCAAATGGGAGGAACGTCAAGTCAAATTATTACATATAAACAATTAAGAGTTCTTGCATAATTTCTAATGGTCACATGGCAAGTTTCAAAGATTGTGGTGGAATGCCCCACCTGGAAAATAAATGAACAAACATATTTACATAGTGCCTTATATCCCGAGGATGCCTTAATGTGCTTCATAACCGATTAGTGGGCCGGAATTTGCTGGAGCAGGGTTTTACAGCATAGAAACAGGCCATTCGGCCCAACCAGTCTATGCCGGCATTTATGCTCCACGCGAGCCTCCTCTAGTCTTTCCCCATCCATCTCTATCAACATAACCCTCTATTCCCTTCTCCCTCATGCTTATCTAGCCTCCCCTTAAATGCATCTATACTATTCACTTCAACCACTCCCTGTGGTAGCGAGTTCCACATTCTCACCACTCCATCTCTTGGCGTGCCTGGTTAGTTAGAATTTTTACTTCAGCTCAAAAATGTTTTGCCCTGTAAGCTGCTGGAAGTGCAAGTTGACAATGGGACAGTGAGGGCAACAGGGACCTAAGTGAACCAACAGTCTAGCTCCTTAACCAATGAGATTTAAGGATTGATAAATAAACAGAGGAAAGACAGAGGAGGATGAATTAGCGTGGGTGAATTCAATGTCAAATCAAGTACAGAAAGAGAAATAGAGATGGAAAGAAAGAGTGGATTAAGTCAGAAAGAAAAAATGTAAAAATTTAAAATGACATTTTTAAAATCTCCAACAACATTTCACTACCTTCACAGTTTAAATTGTTCACTTTCTGGGCCAGAGAGGTTGATTGGCAATTGCCAATTATCACATCGTTAAAAGGATACTTGTGCTATTAATTACTAGACTTAACTTTGTGTTGAACTTAATGGGCAATGAATGTGCAAATCTAGCAACTTCCTGAAACTGACAGGGAGCTTAAGGGAAAGATGCGATTTTCACAAAGCTAACGGCAGAGCAGCACAAATCATCCAGCAACTTGCGGTGATTCGCAATTCACGGGCTCTCTTCCTTGCCACAAGTTGCTGGCCGATTTGCACATTAGTAATGGCGGTGTCGTTCACACGCCATTATTTTTTCAGAAACTTCTGGCCCAATTACTTTTGGATTGCAGCCACTTATGTAGGCAAGGAAAGTAGCCATTTTGCACACAGTAAGGTGCCATAAAAAGAAAATGAGATGAATAATTAGTTAATCTGTTTTTGGTTGAAGGAGAAATGATGCCCAGAACATCAAGAGGATTCATTGCTCTTCTTCAAAATAGTGCCATGGGATATTTTATACCCATCTGAACAGACAGATGGGGTCTTTGTTTAACATCTTATCTGGAAGATGGTGCCTCTGCAGCACCCCCTGGTACTTCACTAAAGTATCAGGCTAGATTACGTGCTCAATGGAGGGATTCATGACGCACAACTTTCTGACTCGATTAAACTTTGCATGGAAAGAGTTTTTTTTAATTTTTTTTATAAATACTTCATTTAAACTGTGCATCTAGGAAAGCTACACAGAACACAGAGGAACAACTGCCCAGAATATGTTCACAATTGCAGAGTATTGGATGTTGTTTTATTTTTGTTCTTTGGCAATTCATGCATTTTCCTAACCTGCAAGTATCCTTCCATAATCTCCTCAGCTAAGACAATAGGCTGGAGACCTGTGTAAAGATCTTTATTAATGCTATTCTATAGTCGCTGGTAGGTGTGAAGCAATGGTTGCCCTACATGGTTTGTCTAATTCTTCAATTTTCTCTCCTTATGGAGAAGCACCTAAACTTCATTTCAGCACCACAGCTATATGGCCGAGATTGCAAACTCAATGTGAGAGGGACAGTATGGTTTTAGTGGGATAGTCACTCGACTTGGTACTGGGGGACCTCTGTTTCAATCCAATCCAGACTAATGCTATGAAAGTTACTTTTATATGAGTTTAATGACCAATGGTGAAATAAGTTTGGGCAGTCTCAATCCAATACTACTGGGCATGAGACCACAGCGCAAAACTACCCTTTATTTTGGCACTAATCGCCAAGCTGACTCAAATATGTGGAGTTTGAGATAAATGACCAGATAATCTATTTTAGGGGTGTTGCTCAAGGAGTAAATGTTAGCCCGGCGGCAGGAGAACTCCCTACTCGTCTTCGAAGAGTGTCATGGGATCTTTATGTCCACCTGAGGGAGCAGAAAGGGCTTAGGTTCAATGTCTCATTCAAAAATCAGCACCTCCAACAGTATAATACTACACTGAAGTGTCAGGCTGGATTATGTGCTTGAATCCATGGCCTTCTGATTCAGAGGTAGGAGTGCTACCACTGAGCCAAATCTGACTATTGCTCAAGTTTACTGTTCTATGAATTAAGGGAATGAAGATGGGGACAGTAAGTGATTTGGAAGGAACAAGGGCATCAAAGGCAGAGGCGAGAGACAGTTGCTCGGAGCCAGCAGAAGCTGATCCCAGATGCACATGGGGAAGTGAAGAATAACCCAAGGGAAAAATCAAGGAGCATAATTTGATCTCGGAGGCTAGTGGAGGAGCAGAGAATGATGCAGGTATATGCTGCAGCAGCAAAGCAACATCTAGGAAACCAAGAGCAAGTACATCCCAGAAACCAGAAAAATTGAAGATTGGTGATAAACTAGGGAACCAGTGAAGGAGCAGGATTAATCCAAGGACATAAATATGACTGT
Source organism: Somniosus microcephalus (assembly GCF_052327205.1). Taxonomy (NCBI): domain Eukaryota; kingdom Metazoa; phylum Chordata; class Chondrichthyes; order Squaliformes; family Somniosidae; genus Somniosus; species Somniosus microcephalus. Next base: position 134,874,909 of record NC_140996.1, on the reverse strand, counting down.
TGCTTTACGGTAACTTAATGAGTGAAATGCATTTTTATTGCACAGAATTCTGAGAATCTTTTCAATGTTTTAGGGACTGAATTCTGAACGTTTTTGTAGTATTGAACATGATATTTTAAAAGTTGTTCACCCCATTATTTGAAATAGATGTCCACTAAAACAGCACATACAGGAATTTAATATGAGTGCACAGAGAAATTTGAACTCCTTAAGGTCACAGAGATGACTAGTGTGGGAAGCACAAAACAATCACATTGGGGGCTCTTCAAAGGTTGGCATTAATGTATCTAGTTAAAATGGAATAGGAGAAAGCTCAACTCTGCTGGTTCATATTTGGCCCCTTGGTGCTTCAGCATCGAACAGAACTTTTCCAAAACTTCATAGCTGAAGCACAGCCACTTGAAAGACAGCTTGTGAGAACGATCTTCAAGTTTGTTGGGTTGATGAATCCTGCCAGAATGGTCTAGCTCTCCTCAGGTACTGCTCGATTAATCTGGCTTCCCTTATAGCTTCTGGCTGCTCCTCTTCTTCCAACATGTATATCATGTAAAGTGGAATTCCCATTGGAAAGCACATTTTGCATCGATCAGATACTTGCTCCCTAAACAGCAAGGAGGACAGTAGCAGACTTCAGGAGGACACAGACTGGTGAAATGGGCAGAAACATGGCAGATGAAATTTAATGCAGAGAAGTGTGAAGTGATGCATTTGAAAGGAAGAATGAGGAGAGGCAATATAAACTAAAGAGGGGGTGCAGGACCTGGGGATTCATATACACAAATCTTTGAAGGTGGCAGAACAAGTTGATAAGGTTGTCAAAAAGCATACGGGATGCTGGGCTTTATAAATAGAGGCACAGAGTAAAAAAGGAAGTTATGTTAAACCTTTATAAATCACTGGTTAGGCCTCAGCTGGAATATTATGTCCAATTCTGGGCACCACACTTTAGGAAGGATGTTAAGGCCTTGAAGAGGGTGCAGAGGGGATTTACTAGATATGCAGGACTTCAGTTACGTGGCAAGACTATAGAAGCTGGGGTTGTTCTCAGCGCAGAGAATGGTTTTGAGACAGTAAATAAGGAGAAATTTTATCCAGTGACAGAAGGGTCAGTAACCAGAGGACACAGATTTAAGGTAATTGGCAAAAGAACCAGAGGCAAGATGAGCAGAATTTTTTTAAATATATTCACAGCAAGTTATTGTGATCTGGAATGCACTCCAGATACAATAGCAACTTTCAAAAGGGAATTGAATAAATACTTGAAAAGGAAAAAATTGCAGGGCTATGGGGAAGAGCAGGGGAGTGGGACTAATTGGATAGCTCTTTCAAAAGAAACAGCAAAGGCACGATGGGTCAAATGGCCTCCTTCTGTGTTGTATGATTATGAATCTATGAATTATTTTTATGTAGAAGCCACTCCATAGATAGGTGAGGGTTTCCAGATTAAAACTGCAAGAATTTTGCAGATTCCTGCAGTCAATCCCAAGAAATGGCCAGAGGTTTGCAAAAGCAACCTTACCTTCAGCAGCTTCCCTTTAAACAACCACTACTGCCTTGATGATCAGGTCCTGACAACTGCGCTTGCAATATTGTAGCGTACAATCTAATAATGACACAAATGTGGAAGTCATGGAATTTAGGGTGAATGATGCCATCACAACCTCACACCATGATTTACATATCTTGCCATTGATGGTGCTGGCACTTCTTTGCCCAGCCTAAAACGTGCTAGAATTTCTGATGTAGCACTTTTGTGGCAGAATCTCAGGCCCTCAGTTTCTCTCATCTACTTTCATAGCTCATTCCTTTGATACTGGAAATCTACCTCATGGCTCTTCTCCAAAGTGCCCTCCAGAGCTTGAATGTTTTCATTGGGTCTTAATAACTAAACCCAATAGAATTCAACTAAACCCAATAGAACTCAATTCTATGTAATTCAAGGTGCGGTCTGACCAGAACACAATACTGTTTTAGCATAACCTCCTCAGATTTGTACTCTATTGATTTGGCAATATAGTTCAGCAATGTTTACAGCTGCTCTGCAGGATCCTCACATGCTATGTGCCACTTCTACCAACACCCTCAGATCTCTCTGAACCTCAGCTTTAGCTACTTCTAAACAGTTTAGAAAGTATGTATAACCACTATTTTTTCCTCCCATATTTAATTTTCAACACTTATCTGTATAAACTTTCAGCTGGCAATTTCCTGCCCATTTGCAAATTTCATCTAAATCATTCTGTAGGTCCCTGGTTGCTTCCCCAAAATCCAATCTGCACCCTACCCAATAGCCCCCCATCCACACCCATTGGGTATCATGAGCAAACTTGACTACTTTGCATTGAGTTTCTGAATCCAGGTTGTTAACTAAAATTAGAAACAGTCCGACATCACTCCTGTAACAATTAATGCAGTTTCCCTTCTTTGTCAGTTTAAAAAAATCTATTTCCAGGTTTTGCCTTGAATTCCCACTGCTTTCTGCTCAAGTAACAGCCTTTCTTGAGCAACTTTGTCAAAGGCATGCTGGAAGTTCAAATACACCATGACAGGGTTCACCGCCTCAAAACTCAATGATGTTTGTCAGAGAGCATCTTCTGCTTCTGGAGCCATGTTGAGTGCTACTAACTCATTATTGTACAGATAATGCTTGAACTCGCTCCTGATAAATTATTTTATATTATTTTCTTATTTTAACTGCATCCAGTAAGCATCTATAAATAAGTGTATTTTTTTTTTTTTTACAAATCTTACCTAATTCTTTTTTCTTCTACTTTTCTCAGCTCTGCATCCCTCTGGAGCACCTTCATGATATTCGCCTGCTCCTCCTCGGTTAGGTGACTTAGATCAATCATCTTTTCAGCTAAATCAGGCTACTTACTAAATGTATAACTTACAAAAATTGTTTGTGTTACAGGTTCTTTGGAAAAGAGAGATTAAGATTCTTTTACATTTCTTTACCACTAATTTTCAGTTTAACAGTTTGTAAATGTTATGAATACTGCTCTGGTGACAGGTGGCTTCTAAAACTTTGGCAAAGTTACAGTATTCTCTGGAATTAAGTTCTACTTCATGTTCTTTGGTATTCAAAAATAGTTATGAAAATAAATTCTTCACTCCTTTATTGCTTAGGCCACAAGTTCATGAAGGTGTACTCTTCCTCAGTTGCACCATGCATCTAGATGGTCCCAATAACATTCAGCAAGGCCTGAAACAAAAAAGGCAGAGGTGTTACCACTCACAATTAAGTTTAATTACAGGGTATGAAAATATGACTCATTTGAATTGAATAACCTCAAAGGTACTTTCTGCTATAAAATGCTTTGTTCAACAATGCACAATGATTTTAAAAGTAGCATTCCTTCCAAACTTACCTAAATAAATTCTGGATGGTGTTTATGATTACTTTAATTTATGCTTTTTTGTCCCATTTAACACTCTCTGCACCACATGAACAAAAAAAAGCAGGAAAGCAAATAACTCCCAGACTACAGGCATCTGCGAGTACCAATCCATCATGACCATCATGAAGGCCAAGCTAGAACCACAGGCTCCTTCATGCGCAGGCCAAGACAGATTTCCATCCTGCTGTAGGGAAACTAACATTCATCCTGTGGTCAATGGTAAGGAATGCAGGAATCATACTAGTACTCCACAATAGTGATAGAGACATAGGTATATCCCAATTCACAGCCACAGCTTTGCTAGTAATCCCACTATTGTACATGATTTATTTATTTTCCTGAACCAACATGGTTGCCAATTTGCCAGTTATAATGTGTCAATTTGGCTCAGTTGGTAGCATTCTCGCCTGAGACAGAAGGCTATGGAGTTACACCCAACTATGAGCTCCATGTAGATTGACACTTCTTTGCAGTACGGAGGGAGTGCTGCATTGTGACAGCTGCTATCTTTTGGATGATTTTGTTAAGTTGAGGCCCTGTCTGCCTGCTCAGGTGGACATAAAAGATTCCATGGCACTATCCAAAGAAGAGCAGGAAGTCCTCCTGCTCTTGTCCAATTTTCCCGCTTCAAGCAACACTATTCAATATTTATAACTGGGTTATTCATTCATTTACGGTTTGTGTGGACTTGTGTGCAAATCAGCAGCCACTTTTGTCGAAACAACAACAGTGACTGCACATCAAAAGTAATGTATTCCTTGTAAAGAGCTTCAGGGTATTCGGAGAATGCAATAAGGCACTAAATAGAGCTCTTTCTTGAATTTATTTTAGCAGATGTCATTCATGCACTTCATAAAAACTAGCCCGCCCATGGTGAATTAAATCAGAATAATTAATACACAAAAATAAATTACATCTGCACACACAAACAAACAAATTACACCCACGCAAAGAGACACACATCAATCACATGGGGTTGTAGTTTATAGTGAGGAGGGTGTCCGATCGCTGGGGAGGTTAACTTGGGGGTCGAGGGGAAGCACTTCTGCTCCTCCTGGCCCACAAGCAGTGCTGGAAAAGCACTTACCTGTTCCATGCAACAGTCCACGCCTCCCTTTAGCTGCCGGGTTTCCAGAGGCCGGCCAGCATTAAAAGGCACGAAGCCTCATTAAAATATTTAAGTGAGACACCCACCTCCTGGGTGTGAGTTGGTCGCCCACCCCCAGTAAAACTGGAAGTAAGCGGGTTAGAGACAGGTTGAGTTTGGGTTTGAGACTTTTCATGTGTTAACATCCCACCATAGTCAAACCACCCATTTTGGGGGATTACAATTCCCCCCAAGAGTTGTAATGGAGTACCGATCTGCTCAACCACACTTTCACCAATACGTTTGATGCCCTAGTCCCTATTAAAACAATTACACTCTCACTCTGGCCTTTCCGCCTGGTACAGCCCTCACTTTTGCTCCCTTAAGTCCAAGGGACTCAGACTTGAACGGATATGGCAGACAACTAGTTTAGCCATTCACCGACAGATCTGGCTGGACCACAAAGCATTATCGGGTCCTGCTCTCGTCTGCCAAAATTGCTCGCCATTCAGCAAAGACAGACCCCGGCTCTATTCTCCACTGCTAACTGTCTTCTTAAACGCCTCTCCCAGCTCCTCCACCCTTACCTCAGACAACAAGTGTGAGGTGCTCATGGACTTCTTTGTCTCTAAGATTGAGACCATCCGTTCAGCTGCCTCTACCACTTCCTTTCCTTCCCCTCGTCCACCGGGCCAAGCTTCCTCTAAGGTTCCCCCCAGCCCCAGACTCGCATCTTTCTCCAGTTTCTCCCTTCATGACCTTTCCGCGCTCATCTTGTCCACGAGACCCACTTCCTGCTCCCTCAACCCTATTCCCACCAAACTGATCACCTAACTTCCTTTTCTGGCTCCCATGTTAGCTGACATTGTTAATGGTTCTGTCTCCTCAGGTAATGCCCCTCTCCCTCAAATCTGCTGTCATCACCCCTTGACCCCTCCGTCCTTGCAAACTGCCGCCCCATCTCCAACCTCCCTTTCCTCTCCAAAGTCCTTGAACATGTTGTCGCCTCCCAAATCTGTGCTCATCTTTCCCACAACGCCATGTTTGAATCCCTCCAATCCGGTACCGAAACGGCGCTCATCAAAGTCATAAATGACATCCTTTGTGACTGTGACAAAGGTAAACTATCTCTCCTCATCCTTCTTGACTTGTCTGCAGTCTTTGACACGGTTGACCACTCCATCCTCCTCCAATGCCTCTCCACCATTGTCCAGCTGGATGGGACTGCACTCACTTGGTTCTATTCTTATCTATCTAATCATAGCGAGAGAATCACCTGCAATGGCTTCTCTTCCTGCTCCCGCATGGTTACCTCTGGTGTCCCCCTAAGGATCTATCCTGGTCTCCCTCCTATTTCTCATCTACATGCTGCCCCTTGGTGACAATCATCCGAAAACACAGCGTCAGTTTACAAATGTATGCCGACGACACCCAGCTCTACCTCACTACCTCTTCTCTCGACCCCTCCCTGGTCTCTAAATTGTCAGACTGCTTATCCGGCATCCAGTTCTGGATGAGCAGAAATTTTCTCCAATTAAATATTGGGAATACCAAAGCCATTTTTTCAGTCCCCGGCACAAACTCCATTCCCTAGCCACCGACTCCATCCCTCTCCCTAACATCTGTCTGAAGTTGAACCACACTATTCGCAACCTTGGTGTCATATTTGACCCTGAAATGAGCTTCTGACCACATATCTGTGGCATAACCAAAACCGCCTATTTCCACCTCCGTAACATCGCCCGTCTCTGCCCTTGCCTCAGTTCATCCGCTGCTGAAACCCTCATCCACACCTTAGTTACCTCTGGACTTGACTATTCAACGCATTCCTGCTGGCCTCCCACATTCTACCCTACCTAAACTCGAGGTCACCCAAAACTCGGCTGCCCGTGTCCTAACTCGCACCAAGTCATGTTCACCCATCACCCTTGTGCTCGCTGACCTACAGTGGCTCCCGGTTAAGCAGCGCCTCAATTTCAAAATTTTCATCCTTGTTTTCATATCCCTCCATGGCCTCACCCCTCCCCATCTCTGTAACCTCCTCCAGCCCCACAACTCTCAAATTGTAGGTCACTACAGCCACCTCCTGGAATAGTACACACTTCCAATCCAGCCCTCCAGCTGTCAAATAAAAAAAATATTGGCCCTTAGCAACAGTCTGAAATGATAATGTTTTAAAACACGAGTATATTTTTTTATTACTTCTTTATTGGATTTTGGGACCTGGCCAGCTGGTAACTAGTTTAAATTAGTAGTACTTTCTGAGTTTACCCTGCCTGTATGTACATTCCCTATCAAAGGCAGATGTTCTTCCAGCTTGGCTTTGTCCCTGAAAAGTGATCTGTGGCCTGAAACAGGCTTCTGAGACACCACGTTGCTGATTTTCAACCCCACTTTGATTGACAGTTCAGTTTAGTAGTGAAAAATGCCTTTTGATCTTCGTTAGTTACAGCTTAGACTTCATAGAGTAGAGAAGCACATAATGTAGTTGGTGGTCTAGATTCTTCAGTTCCCTTTTCTCCGGTCTGGCATGCAGACAGAAGCAAATAGAGGCTTCCATGAGTTGGTATTTCCCTTGCAAGAACATAAGAATTAGGAGCAGGAGTAGGCCACATGGCCCTTCGAGCCTGCTCTGCCATTCAATAAGGTCATACTGATGTTCGACCTCAACTCCATTTTCCCTCCCGATCCCCATATCCCTCGATTCCCCCGAGTGTCAAAAAATCTATCTCAGCCTTGAATATACTCAATGACTCAGCATCCACAGCCCTTTGGGGTAGAGAATTCTGAAGTTTCACAACCCTGAGTGAAGAAATTCCTCCTCATCTCAGTCTTAAATGGCCAACCCCTTCCGGAGACTATGCCCCCTAGTTTTAGACTCTCCAGCCAGGGGAAACAACCTCTCAGTATCTACCCTGTCAATCCCCTTCAGAATCTTGTATATTTCAATGAGATCACCTCTCATTCTTCTAAAGTCCAGAGAGTATAGGCCCAATGTACTCAATCTCTCCCCATAGGATAATCCTCTCATCACAGGGATCAATCTAGTGAACCTTCGTTGCACCGCCTCTAAGGCATGTGTATCCTTTCTCAGATAAGGAGACCAAAACTGTGCACAGTATTCCAGGTGTGGTCTCATCAAAGCCCTGTACAACTGTAGTAAGACTTCCTTAGTCTTGTACTCCAACTCCCTTGCAATAAAGGCCAACATGCCATTTGCCTTCCTAATTGTTTGCTGCACCTGCATGCTAACTTTGTGTTTCTTGCACAAGGACGCCCAAATCTCTCCGAATGCCAACATTTAAAAGTTTCTCACCATTTAAAAAATATTCTGTTTTTCTATTCTTCCTACCAAAGTGAATAACCTCACATTTCCCTACGTTATACTTCATCTGCCACCTTATAGCCCACTTCTTCTTTCATATTCAGGTTGCTAAGGGAATTGGGGAAGGAGATAGCGGAAGGGCTTGCCATAATTTTCCAATCTTCCCTAGATGCGGGGGAAATGCCTGAGGATTGGAAAGTGGCAAATGTGACATCATTGTTCAAGAACGGGTGCAAGGACAATCCTAGTAACTACAGGCCAGTCAGTTTAACATCAGTGGTGGGTAAAGTTTTAGAAACAATAATCAAGAAAAAAATTAACGGGCACTTGGAGAGGTTTAAGCTAATTAAGGAGAGCCAACACATTTGTAAAAGGCAGATCATGTTTGACTAATCTAATTGAATTTGTTAATGAAGTAACAGAGAGGGTTGATGAAGGGAATGCAATGGATGTTGTCTACATGGATTTTCGGAAGGTGTTTGACAAAATATATCATATAGAAGGCTGGTTAACAAAATTAATGAGGCTCATGGAATAGGTGGGTCAGTGGCAACTTGGATAAGGAATTGGCTTAAGGACAGAAAACAGCGAGTTGTGGTAAATGGCGGTTTTTCAGACTGGAGGATGGTAGACAGTGGTGTTCCCCAAGGGACAGCGCTGGGGCTACTGCTTCTTTTGAGATGACCTGGACATTGGAATACAGAGTAGAATTTCTAAATTTGCCTATGACACCAAACTTGGGGGTGTGGCAAACAGTGAGGATGATACCAATTGACTGCAACAGGACATAGAAAGGCTAGCAGAATGGGCAGACAAGTGGCAGATGGAATTAATACAGAGAAATGTGAGGTGATGCATTTTTGCAAAGGAACAGGGAGAGGCAATATACAATTAATGGCACAGTTTTAAAGAGTGTGCAGGGACAGAGGGACCTGGGAGTTAATGTGCATAGGTTCCTGAAGGTGGCGGGACATATTGAGAGAGTGGTTAGCAAAGCATGTGGGATCTTGGGCTTCATAAATAGAGGTATTGAGTACAAAAGTAGAGAAGTTATGCTGAATCTTTATAAACTGCTGGTTAGGCCACAAGTGGAGTATTGCGCCCAGTTCTGGTCACCACACTTTAGGAAGGATGTGAAGGCCCTTGAGAGGGTGCAGAGGAGATTTACCAGAATGGTTCCGGGGATGGGGGAATCTTAGCTACAAGGACAGGTTGGAGAAGCTGGATTTCTTTTCATTAGAGCAAAGGAGGTTGAGGGGTGATTTGATAGAGGGGTACAAGATTGACAGGTTTGGCTAGGCTAGACGGGGAAAGGCTGTTCCCACTAGTTGATGGTAGAAGGACTAGGGGACACAGAATCAAAGGTTTTGGGCAAGAGATACAGGGGGGATGTGAGGAAAAACTTTTTTTTTTTACACAGCGAGTGTGGATGACCTGGAACTCGCTGCTGACGGAAGTGGTGGATGCAGAGACACTCAATGTTTTCAAGGAGAGACTGGATAGGCACTTGAGGGAAATAAACTTGCAGGGCTATGGGGATAGAGCAGGGGAATGGGACTGACTGGATTGCTCTACAGAGAGCCGGCATGGACTCAATGAGCCAAATGGCCTCCTTCAGTGCCATTATGACTATATGCCATGGTAGCAAATCTGATCAAATGTCAATATCGAAGTTAGATATCCAGGCCAAAGCTTCCGGTATAACAGCATAGATATCTTGTAGGCTGCCTGCAAATTTCATGAAGGCACTGCTGAATGGTGTGCTCCAGGGTCTGATTAGGAGTTCCAGTCACATGATGGGGATGCTTTAATCTTCCATCTATGGAGAAGTTGCCAGCATCTACCATGACCAGTTCTGAGGTGGTTGATGGTTGTCCACTGTTTGCGAGAAAGGTTTGATCCTTCAGGTTGTACTGTGGGGTCTTCTATAAAAGGAATCCATTCCGTGGGTCACAGCTCTGCCAAGCATTTCACCATCGGTCATCAAGGCTGAGGGGAGATCGCTGAAGGGGCCTTGGCGATGGCCCAAAATGGCCTTCTAGATTTGAGACAGGTTGGTGATGGGTTGTTCAAGTCAGCCTGGATCGGTATGTCTTTGCTGGTGTAGCGGTTGTATTCTCTGGAGACTGCATATCCGCAGCGTATGTGTGGTGGTGCGCTGTTTGCAAGCATGGGCAGCCATGGTGTTGGTGTCGATAAAAGCATACTGGTGATAATTCTCATAGTAGAATTCAGCTGGACATTAACGGATTTGACATGTGGACTTGAATGCAATGCCAGAGAGCAGTACTCTGCTGTAGAGTACACCAGGGAGAGTGCTGCCATATGGAGAGTTTGATTATCCACTCCTCATGTGGATCCGGTGAGTTTCGCGATCCAGTTGACCCTACTCTTTAGTTTCTTCCCAAGGTTCTTGAGATGCTGTCTATACGACAGGGTGCGATTGAGCGCGACTCCTAAATAGGGAGGTTTTTTTGGCATGGTTTACCTCTGCGCCGCAAAAGGAGACTTTCGAAGCTTGGTTTGCTTGATGTGTGTTGAGGTGGAATGTCGAGGTGACTGTCTTTTGCGGGTTTGCCCAAAGTTGCCATCGGTGGAAGTCGGCCTCCATCCTCTGTGAATCATTGGTCAGGATCTCCTCGGTATGGACAGATTCAGGTTTTGCGTGGCCAAGGCAATGTCATCAGCGTATATGAATTTGCAGGATTCTGTTTCGGGTAGGTCACTTTGTAAGAAACTAAAGGGCAAAGTCAACTTGATCGAGAAACTTGTCGGGTCCACATGGGGAGTAAATGTTGAATGACATGCGTGCCAGGACAGAACCCTGTGGGAGTCTGTTGTTCAATGTCCTATACTGCTCTTCTGGGTGAGAGTGTACACACGGAAGTGTCGGTTGCTAAGCAGGGAGTTGAGAAGATGGATCGTTGTTCTGCAGGGTAAAATGATGGCATGCTTGAAAAGCAGTCCACGCTTCCATACTGTGCCCACTCACTTAATCTGTCTATATCCCTGTCTATATTTTGCAGGCTCTTTGTGTCCTCCTCACAGCTTACTTTCCCATCTCGCTTTGTATTGTCAGTAAACTTGGATACATTGCAATTAGTTCCTTCATCGAAGTCATTAATATAGATTGTAAATAGCTGAGGGCTAAGCACTGATCCTTGCGGCACCCCACTAGTTACAGCCTGCCAACCGGAAAATGACCCATTTATCCCTCCTCTCTGTTTTCTGTCAGTTAACCAATCCTCTATCCATGCTAATATATTACCCCCGAGTCCATGAGCCCTTATCTTGCATTGCAACCTTTATGTGGCACCTTATCGAATGCCTTTTGGAAATCCAAATATACTACACCCACTGGTTCACCTTTATCTACCTTGCGAATTACATCCTCAAAAAACTATAATAAATTTGCTAAACATGATTTCCCTTTCCTAAAAACATGTTGACTCTGCTGATTTTCTAAGTGCCATGTTGCCACTTCCTTAATAATGGATTCCAGCATTTTCCCAATGACTGATGTCAGGCTAACTGGCCTGTACTTCCCGGTTTTCTCTCTCCTCCTTTCTTGAACAGTGGGGTTATATTTGCTACCTTCCAATCTGCTGGGATTGTTCTCAAAGCTAGGGAGTTTTGGAAGATCACAACCAATGCATCCACTATCTCTGCAGCCACCTCTTTTAGAACCCTAGGATGTAGGCCATCAGGTCATGGGGATTTGGCAGCTTTTAGTCCCATTAGTTCTCAAGTTCTTTTTCTCTACTGATATCATTTACTTTAAGTTCTTCACTGTTATTAGCCCCTTGGTTCCCCATTATTTTTGGTAGGCTTTTTGGGTCTTCTACTATGAAAACAGATACAAAATAATCATTTAAAGTCTCTGCCATTTCCTTATTCCCCATTAGAATTTCACCTGTCTCAGCATCTAAGGCTAATGCTTACTTTTGCTACTCTCTTCCTTTTTACATACTCGTAGAAGTTCTTACAATCCTGTTTTTATATTTCTTGCCAGTTTACTCTCATTCTATTTTCTTCCTTATCATCAATTTTTTGGTCATCCTTTGCTGGTTTCTAAAGCTCTCCCAATCTTCAGGCTTACTACTATGCTTCGCAACATTAAAAGCCTCTTTTAATCTAATACTATCCTTAACTTCTTTAGTTAGCCATGGATGGATAACTTTTCCCATGGAGTTCTCATTTCTCAATGAAACTTAAATTTGTTGAGAATTTTGGAATATTTCTTTAAATGTTTGCCACTGCTTATCTACCGTCATAACTTTTAATCTAATTTCCAAATCTACCTTAGCTAACTCACCCCTCATACCTATGTAATTGGCTTTATTTAAGTTCAAGACTCTAGTTTCGGACTGAAGTATTTCACTCTCAAACTCAATGTGAAACATCATCATATTATGATCACTCTTCCGCAGAGGATCCTTTACTATGAGATTACTAATTAACCGTGTCTCATAACACAGTACAAGATCTAAAATAGCCTGTTCACTGGTTGGTTCCATGACGTATTGTTCTAGGAAACTGTCTCAAATGCATTCCATGAACTTGTCCACCAATTAGATTTGCCCAGTCTATATGAAGATTAAATTCCCCCATGATTATTGTATTACCTTTGTTACAAGCTCCTATTATTTGCTGATTAATACTCTGTCCAATGGTATATCTATTGTTTGGAGGCCTATAAATGGCTTCCACTAGTGTTTTCTGCCCCTTGCTATTTCTTATCTCCACCCATACTGATTCTACTTCCTGAACTTCTGAGCCAAGATCCTTTCTCACTACTTTCCTTATATCATAATTTATTATAAGGGCTCCCCCCATCCCACACCCCTGCCCTCCATTCCCATTCTGCCTGTCTTTTCGAAACATCAAGTAACCTGGAATATTTAGTTCCCAACCTTGGTCATCTTGCAATCAAGTCTCTGTAATGGCTACTAGATCAAAGCCATTTATTTGTGCCACTAATAACTCACTTTTACAAGTGAGTTAATAAAACTATGCAGAGAATGGCCAAAACATCCAGATTCTTTTGTTTTGTGACATATTGGGCCGGAATTTGCAGTGGGCAATAATGGTGAACTAGCAGCGTTCACCATTATTACCCCTTTGAAACTGACAGCAACTTTAGGATATAGCGTATGCGCATCTAAATGTGGAAATCCTGAAGTTGCGGTCAGTCATTCACTGCTCCGACACTGGCTGCGCTGTGGCACTACTGCCACCCCCCCTCCCCACCATAGCCGGCAATCAATGTAAGCAGTGAAATCAGTGAAACGGATGATAACTTGAGCTTTTCCACGGTAGTATCGCTGTTAAATGTTAATCCTTGTTGGAACAGGTGTAATTGGGGTTTTAATAGCTTATTGACTGCTAAACAAATATTCTGGCCCTGAAAAACTAATTTTTATATTTGTGGATTGTCAAATTTCTCCATTATGATAAAAGTTATATATATTTTTAAAAACATAACTTTTTTTTTTTAAAGTTTGTTCATGATATTTCAGGTTCTACCTTATCCCCACGTGAGAGACCCAAATTTTATTTCGCTCTCAACATTTTTTTTAAAAGTCCAGATAAAAGCAGCTTCTCATTTCCTGGTTCCCTGTCGGAGAGAATTCTGCAATGTTATTGGCTGCTTAGGCAGCTTGTTGACGTCACAGCAGCATCACACTAGGGAATTACCACTACAGAGTGCTGAAATTACTTGAACGAACATCAAAAAAGACAACCGTCTTGCCACAGAGATTGCAAAAACTTTGTGGCTAGCTTTCTTTAGGGACACCGGTGATGCCTTTGCTTTGCTACTGACCACAAATTCCGGGCCATTGACAATTAAGTAAACCACCTCCTTTCCCCCCCACTCCTTTCCTTTTGTTTCTCTCTCTCACCTGGCAGCTGTCCCTTACCTGCCAGTACACTTCACACCTAATCTCAGCTGCCTTTTGTCTCCACGGGCCTATTACCATCTCGTCTGGCTTCGAATACCTTTTATTGTCTCTTTTGTTCGATCGCAGCCTTGCCTTCGATCTATTTTCTTTTCTTTCCAGTTTTGAAGAAGGGTTTCGACCCGAAGCGTCAACTCAAATTTCTCTCCACGGATGTTGCCTGACCTGCTGAGTTTTTCCAGCATTTTCTGTTGTTATTTCGGATTTCCAGCATCCGCAGTATTTTGCTATCAAACCACTGTATTTATTGGTTTGCTGTTATATATGTAAAAGCAACTCATATCAAAAATAAATGGGTTTATTGTTCATCTGGTCCATGCCAGTTCCCCAGATTGCTTTGCAAATAAAATCCCATTTTAGTTCACAGGAAGCATCGGCTTTCTATGGAAGTGGCCCTTTTCATTGAGCACAAGGAAAGTATCTGGCAAATCCCTGAATAGAAACATAGAAGCAGGAGTAGGCCATTCGGCCCCTCTAGCCTGCTCCGCCATTCAATGCGATCATGGCTGATCATCCAAGGTCAGTACGTTCTCCCCATACCCCTTGATCTCTTTAGCCTTAAGAAATATATCCAACTCCTTCTTGAATATATTTAATGAATTGGCCTCTACTGCCTTCTGTGTTAGAGAATTCCACAGGTTCACCATCTCTGGGTGAAGAAATTCCTCCTCATTTCTGTCCTAAAAGGCCTACCCCTTATCATTAGACTGTGACCCCTGGTTCTGGATTCCCCGACCATCGGGAACATCCTCCCTGCATCTAGTCTGTCCACTCCTGTTAGAATTTTATAAGTTTCAATGAGATCCCCTCTGATTCTTCTAAACTCCAGCGAGTACAAGCCCAATCATCCCAATCTCTCCTCATACGTAATTCCTGCCATCCCAGGTATCAGCCTGGTGAATCTTCACTGAACTCCTTCCATGGCAAGAATATCCTTCCTCAGATAAGGCGACCAAAACTGCACACAATACTCAAGGTGTGGTCTCACCAAGGCCCTGTACAACTGCAGCAAGACATCCTTGTTCTTGTACTCAAACCCTCTCGCTATGAAGGCCAACATACCATTTGCCTTCTTAACCACCTGCTGCACCTGCATGCTTACCTTCAGCAACTGGTGCACAAGGACACCCAAGTCTCGTTGCACTTCCCCTTCTCCCAATCTATTGCCATTCAGATAATAATCTGCCTTCCTGTTTTTGACACCAAAGTGGATAACGTCACATTTATCCACGTTATATTGCATCTGCCATGCTTCTGCCCAATCACCCAACCTGTCCAAATCATCCTGTAGTTTCTTGGCATCCTCCTCACAGCACACACGCCCACCCAGCTTTGTGTCGTCTGCAAATTTGGAAATATTACATCTAGTTCCCTTGTCTAGATCATTAATATATATGGTGAATAGCTGGGGTTCAAGGACCGATCTCTGCGGTACCCCGCTAGTCATTGCCTGCCACTCGGAAAAAGACCCGTTTATTCCAACTCTTTGCTTTCTATCTGCCAACCAGTTCTCTATCCAAGTCAAGGCCTTGCCCCCAATCCCATGTGCCTTAACTTTACACGCTAATCTCTTATGTGGGACCTTATCGAAAGCCTTCTGAAAGTCCAAATACACCACATCCACTGGTTCTCCCTTATCTATTTTACTAGTTAAATCCTCAAAAAATTCCAGTAGATTAGTCAAGCGCGATTTACCTTTTGTAAATCCACGTTGATTTGTCCGATCCTGTCACTGTTTTCCAAGTGCTCTACTACATCTTTTATAATGGACTCTAGCATTTTCCCCACTACCAATGTCAGGCTTACAGGGCTGTAATTCCCCATTTTCTCTCTACCACCTCTTTTGAATAGTGGGGTAACATTAGCTACCCGCCAATCCATGGGTACTGTTCCAGATTCCATCGAATGTTGGAAGATGCTCAGCAACGCATCTACTATTTCTAGGGCCACTTCCTTAAGTACCCTAGGATGTAGATTATCAGGCCCTGGGGATTTATCAACCTTCAATCCCGTCAATTTCCCTAACACCATTTCCCTACAAATACTGATATCTTTCAGTTCCTCCCTTTCATCAAACCCTATGTTCCCCGATATTTCCGGGAGGTTATTTATGTCCTCCTTTGTGAAGACAGAACCAAAGTATGTATTTAATTGGTCTGCCATTTCTTTGTTCCCCATTATAAATTCCCCCGATTCTGGCTGCAAGGGACCTATGCTTGACTTCACCAATCTTTTTCTCTTCACATATCTATAAAAGCTTTTACAGTCAGTTTTTATGTTCCCTGCAAGCTTACTCTCATATTCTATTTTCCCTTTCTTAATTAATCCCTTTGTCCTCCTTTGTTGAATCCTAAACTGCTCCCAATCCTCTGGATTACTGCTTTTTTTTGGCCAATTTATATGTCCTCTCCTTGGATCTTATGCTATCCCTAATTTCCCTCGTTAGCCACGGTTGAGTCACCTTTTTTATTTTATTTTTATGCCAAACTGGGATGAACAAATTCTGTAGTTCATCCATGCGGCCTTTGAATGTTTGCCATTGCCTATCCACCGTTAACCCTTTGAGTGACATTCCCCAATCAATCCTACCCAATTCGCGCCTCAGACCATCGTAGTTTCCTTTATTTAAATTCAGGACCCTAGTCTCCGAGTCAACTACTTCATTCTCCATCTTAATGAAGAATTCGATCATATTATGATCACTCCGACCCAAGGGGCCTCGTACAACAAGGTTGCTAATTAATCCTTTCTCGTTACATAATACCCAGTCTAAGATGGCCTGATATCTGGTTGGTTCCTCGACATATTGGTCCAGGAAACCATCCCGTAAACACTCCAGGAATTCCTCCTCCACAGTATTGTTACTCATTTGGTTAGCCCAATCTATATGTAGATTAAAGTCACCCATGATGACTGCTGTGCCCTTTTTGCACGCTTCTCTGATTTCCCTTTTAATGCCATCCCCGACCTCCACCTTACTGTTTGGAGGTCTATATACCACTCCCACTAACATTTTCTGCTCTTGGTATTTCTCAGTTCTACCCATACAGATTCCACATCATCAGAGCTAATATCCTTCCTTACAATTGTGTTAATCCCTTCTTTAACCAGTAATGCTACCCCACCTCCCTTTCCTTTTTGCCTATCTTTCCTGAATATTGAATACCCCTGGATGTTGAGTTCCCAGCTTTCACCACCCTGGAGCCAGGTTTCCGTAATCCCAATCAAATCATATTAGTTTACCTCTATTTGTGCAGCTAATTCATCCACCTTATTACGAATGCTCCTCGCATTAAGACACAAAGCCTTCAGGCTTGTTTTTTTAACGCTCTTAGACCTATTAGAATTATTATTTACTGTGGCCATGTTTGATTTAAACCGTTGATTTCTCTGACTGCCACTTTTGTTTTTCTCCTTCCTATCTTTTGCTTTTATCCTTGTTTCCCTTTCCTCTATCCCCCGCTCAGGTTCCCAACCCCCTGCCATTTTAGTTTAAACCCTCCCCCAGAGCACTAACAAACACTCCCCCCTAGGACATCGGCCCCGGCCCTGCCCAGGTGCAAACCGTCCGGTTTGAACTGGTCCCACCTACCCCAGAACCGGTTCCAATGTCCCAGGAATTTGAATCCCTCCCCCGGCACCATTCCTCTAGCCACGTATTCATCTGAAATATTCTTCTATTTCTACTCTGACTAGCACGTGGCACTGGTAGCAATCCTGAGATTACTGCCTTTGAGGTCCTATTTTTTAATTTACCTCCTAACTCCCTATATTCAGCTTTTAGGACCTCATCCTGTTTTTTACCTATATCGTTGGTACCTATATGCACCACGACAACTGGCTGTTCACCCTCCTCTTCCAAGATGTTCTGCAGCCGCTCAGACATCCTTGACCCTTGCACCAGGGAGGCAACACACCATCCTGGAGTCTCATTTGCGGCCACAGAAACGCCTGTCTATTCCCCTTACAATAGAATCCCCTATTACGATAGCTCTACCCCTCTTTTTCCTCCCGTCCTGTGCAGCAGAGCCACCCCTGGTGCCAGGAAGTTGGCTGCTGCTGCCTTCCCCTGGTAAGCCATCCCCCCCATCAGTATCCAAAGCGGTATATCTGTTTGAGAGGGGGATTGTGACAGAAAAACTTATCTGGAGATAAAAACAGAAAATGCTGGAAATACTCAGCAGGTCAGACAGCATCAGTAGAGAGAAAAACAGAGTTAACATTTCAGGTCGATAACCTATCAGAACTGGAAAAAGTTAGAGATGTAACACATATTAAGCAAGTAGAGAGAGGCAGGGAAAGGGGGGAATGGGAGGAAAGAACAAAAGGGATGATCTCGGATAGGGTGGAAGGCAAGAGAGATTAAATGACAAAAGGGACGATGGTGCAAGCCAAAGGGGGGGTGGCATGGGTAATGGGACAAGTAAAGAAACAAAAAGATGGGTCTGGAGGAGGTGTAAATGACTACAATAGAACCATTACCAGCAGCTCCTGTCTGAAAAATGGGAGCGGTGGTTATGATCTGACATAGTTGAACTAAGTGTTGAGACCAGAAGGCTGTAAAGTGCCTAATCGCAAGATGAGGTGCTGTTCCTGGAGCTTCATTGGAACAGTGTCTTCTCTTCTTAGGCAGTCCCTCGGAACCGAGGATGACTTGCTTCCACACTAAAAAGGAGTTCTCAGGTGACTGATTAGTCCGATGCGGGACCTACAGTCTCGGTCACAGGCGGGGCAGACGGGTGGGTGGGGTGCATGGGTTGACGTGCGCGCCTTCCACTATTTGTGCTTGGCTTCCGCTTGCTCCCAGCGAAGAGACTCGAGGTGTTCGGCACTTTCCCGGATGCTTCTCCTCCACTTTGTGTGGTCTTGGGCCAGGGATTCCCAGGTGTCGGTGGGTATGTTGTACTTTTTGGAAGGAGGCATGGAGGGTGTCCTTGAAGCGCTTCCTCTGCCCACCTGGGGCTCTCTTGGCTGTGTCGGGGCTCCGAGTAGAGCGCTTGTTTAGGGAGTCTCGCATCAGGCATGTGGACGATGTGGCCCGTCCATCGGAGCTGATTGAGCGTGGTCAGAACTTTTATACTGGGGATGTTGGCCTGAGCGAGAACACTGACGTTAGTGCGCCTATCATGTCAATGGATTTGCAGGATCTTGCAGAGGCAGCGTTGGTGGTACCTCTCCAGTGCTTTGAGGGGCCTGCTGTACATGGTCCATGTCTCTGAAGAACACAGGAGGGCGGGTATCACTACTGCTCTGTAGACCATGAGCTTAGTGCCGGGTTTGAGGTCCTGGTCTTCAAACACTCTCTTCCTCAGACGACCGAAGGCTGCACTGGCACACTGAAGGCGGTGTTGGACTTCGTCATTGATGTCTGCCCTTGTTGACAGTAGGCTCCCGAGGTACGGAAAGTGGTCCACGTTGTCCAAGGCCTCGTCATGGGTTTTAATTAATTATCAGGGAGCAGTACTGTGTGGCGGAGGCAGGTTGGTAGAGGACCTTTGTCTTACGGATGTTTAGTGTAAGGCCTATGCTCTCGTACGCATTGGTGAAGGTGTTGACGATGGTTTGAAGTTCGGCCTCCGAGTGTGCACAGACGCAAGCGTCGTCTGCATACTGTAACTCGATGACAGAGGATGGGACGACCTTGGATCTGGACTGGAGGCGACGGAGGTTGAACAGTTTCCCGTTTGTTCTGTAGATTAGCTCCACTCCAGTGGGGAGCTTACTGAGGGCAAGATGGAGCATTGCAGCAAGGAAGATCGAGAAGAGTGTTGGTGCGATGACACAGCCTTACTTGACCCCAGTCTGTAGGTGAATTGGGTCTGTGGTGGATCCGTTGGTCAGGATCACGGCTTACATGGCGTCGTGAAGCAGGCGGAGGATGGTGACAAACTTTTGAGGGCAGCCGAATTTGAGGACACTCCATAATCCCTCAAGGTTGACAGTGTGGAAGGCCTTTGTGAGGTCAAACAAGGCCATGTACTGCGGTTGGTGCTGTTCCCTGCATTTCTCTTGTAGTTGATGTGCGGTGAAGATCATGTCCATTGTGCCCTTTAGTGGGCGGAATCCGCATTGTGACTCTAGGAGGCCGAGGACAGAGGTCAGAGTGAGAGTGGGGCGGAGAATTAAAATGACAAGTGACCGGAAGCTCAGGGTCACATTTGTGGACTGAACGGAGGTGTTTTGCAAAGAGATCACCCAATCAGCATTTACTCTCCCCAATGTAGAGGAGACAGCATCATGATCAGCGAATACAGTATAGCAAATTGAAAAAAAGTATAAGTAAATTGCTGTTTCACCTAGAAAGAGTGTTGGGACCCTGGATGTTGGGAAGGGAGGACGTAAAAGGGCAGGTGATGCATTTCCTGCGCTTGCATGGGAAGGTGCAGTAGAAAGGGGAGGGTGCGTTGGGGGTGATTGAAGAGTGGACCAGGGTGTTGTGGAGGGAACTGTCCCTTCGGAATGATGAAAGGGAAGGGGAGCAGAAGATGTGTTTGGTGGTGGAATCACACTGGAGGTGACAGAAGTGTGGGAAATGGGACAGACTTGCATAAAACCTGTTTCATTAGAACTGGAAAAAGTTAGAGATGTAAGGTCATCGACCTGAAGCATTAATTCTCTTTCGCTCTCCACAGATGGTGCCTGACCTGTTGAGTATTTCCAGCATTTTCTGTTTTTATTTCCGATTTCCAGCATCCGCAGTATTTTGCTTTTGTTCTTATCTTGGAGAACTGTGCGCAAACCTTAGTGAATTACTGTTCTTAGCAAGCAACTGCAATGTATATTCTTTCAGTTGAATGAATAAATAATGCCTTTACGTAAACCATTCTTCTTTTTCTATTTTCTTTGCCAACTCACCCCTCAAAAAAAAATTCTTTACAAGAACTGATGAAACTTATTCTAGGTAAGCCAATTCTAGTGATTGAAACTCTGAAGATTCACCGCTGTTTTGAAACTGGAACTGCAAATTCAGCCAAAATCTAATTCCAAAAAGAGCACAATAATACAACCTTGTAGGAACGGAGGTTCCTATCGAAAAGACTGAGTTCGACTCAGGCAATCAAAACAATGAACTTTAATGGAACAAAACAGGATTTAACTAGAAACTGCTGGAATACATCGAATACAGGTCTGCTCTCTTTGAAGGCACCAAGAGGACTGATCCTCTGGTCTGAAGGCTGACGTCATGACGTCATCACGTTCTTCCCGCCGTTGGGGAATCATGTGACTAACGGCATGACGTCATCACGTTGAAACCGCGCTGTAAAGGTAACTAGACATTGTACAGTCAAACAGTGTAATTAAAAAGGTACAGACACAGACAGTAACTACATTGCTGTTAAAGGAATTATGTACAACCGCTCCGAGTCCTTTGGTGGCTCTGCCACATGCGCCCCCCCAGAATTGTCTTTAACAGAAAAAGTGAGACGAGAGGGAGGTCTGACAAGTCGGTCTGATCGACTTCGATAACCTGGCAGAGGAAGTTGATGATTGGTGGTCGAGCTGGCAGGCGATTGTGGTTGAGCAGGCACGGCGAGCGTGGTCGAGTTGGCGGGCGGCTTTGTTTGATCTGGCACAGCGGTTGCAGGCGGTCGGCCACGTTTCGGCGGTTGAGCGACGATGACTGGGTGGTCCAGGTCCAGGTGAGCCAGCTTCAATCGGTCCACCGAAATGTGATCTGGCTTTCCTCCGATGTCGACCGAAAAGGATTTGTCTCCTGGTTCGATGACACGGAAAGGACAAGTGTAAGGGGGCTTGAGCGGATCCCGGTGAGAGTCGTGGCGGATGAATACATACTCAGCATTCTTCAGTTCCGCTGGCACATGGGAGTTCTGTAAGCCGTGATTTGATGTAGGCACCGGAGCGAAGCATCTGGCCGCTTCCTGGTGGCTAACGAGTTGCTGGGAGGCGGACCATGGCTCTGTGGGAGAAGGGAGGAAATCCCCTGGTACACGGAGCGGCTGGCCATAGACGAGTTCAGCTGAAGACGATTGTAGGTCGTCTTTGGGCGCTGTACGAAGACCCAAAAGGACCATGGGAGTCTGTCCATCCATCCTGCACCTTGAAGACTGGCCCGCAGAGAGGCTAAGCGACCTGTGGAATCGCTCGCAAAGGCCATTTGCCTGTGGATGATAGGCGGTGGTGCAATGAAGTTTGGTGCCGAGCCCCTGAGCCACAGCGTTCCAAAGCTCCGAGGAAAATTGCGGCCCGCGGTCAGAAGAGATGTCCGCCGGTACCCCCGAAACGGGCAACCGAACAGGAGATGAAAGCTCTAGCGACGTCTGCCGAAGTGGTGGAAACCAAAGGAATTGCCTCTGGCCACCTAGTGGTGCGGTCCACCATGGTGAGGAGATGAGTATAACCCGGAGAAGGGGGAAGCGGCCCCACAAGGTCCACATGCACGTGGTCAAAACGACGCTCCAGAACAGCGAACGTAGCCACTGGAGCTTTAACATGACGCTGGACCTTGGCCTTCTGGCAAACTATGCAGGTATTAGCCCAGTCGCGGACATAGAGGTGCATACCTTTCCAGACGAACTTCGCCGACATAAGCTGTTGTGAAGCCTTCATCCCATGGTGCGACAACCCGTGTATGGCATCAAACACCTTCCAGCGCCATGCGACCGGCACGATAGGTCGGGGAACGCCCATGGAGACGTCGCAAAGGAGCGTGACGCCTGTGGCCTGGAAAGTGACGTCAGTCGCTTGGAAACTAGAGGGGATGGTTCTGTATGATTGGACCTCAGTGTCCGAGGCCTGATCTGCAGCCATGAGGGCGTAGTCGATCCCCAGGTGAACCGCGTGGACCGTCGCACGGGAGAGGCAATCCGCCACCAGGTTGTCCTTACCAGACACATGTTGAATGTCCGTGGTAAATTCGGAAATAAACGTCAAGTGATGTTGTTGACGAGCGGACCACGGTTCGGCGGTCTTGGCCATGGCTTAGAGGCTTGTGGTCGACAAAAGCCGTGAAGGGACGTCCTTCCAATAAGAACCGGAAATGGCGAATGGCTAGGAAAAGGGCCAGTAGCTCCCGATCAAAGGTGCTGTATTTTTTTTCATTTTTCCGTAGTTGACGGTTGAAAAACGCCAGCGGTTGCCACGTGCCGTAGACCCACTGCTCTTGCACTGCGCCGATGGCGTAGTCTGATGCGTCCGTGGAAAGGGCAATGGTGGCACCTGGAAGTGGGTGCGCCAGCATGGTTGCGTTGGCCAAAGCGCTCTTGGTGTTGACGAACGCCTGGTCCATCTTGGCTGTCCAGCTGATTGGATCTTTACCGGACTTGCCCTTGAGGACCTCGTACAAGGGTTGCATAAGCTGAGCCGCCTTAAGGACAAAACGGTGATAGAAGTTGACCATCCCCAGGAACTCTTGCAAGGCCTGGACGGTTGGCGGGCGCGGGAAAGAGGTAACTGCTTCCACCTTCGTCATTAAGGGGACGGCGGCATCCGATGTTATGCGGTGTCCCAAGAAATCGATCTGCTGCAGGCCGAATTGGCACTTGGCCGGGTTGATGATTAAACCGTGCTGGCTGAGGCGCGTAGAGGGTACGCAAATGGGAGATGTGCTCTTCCTTGCTAGCACTGGCGATGAGAATGTCGTCAAGGTAGACGAAGATGAAGCGTAGGTCTCGGAGCACAGAGTCCATTAAGCGCTGGAACGCCTGTGCCGCGTTCTTCAAGCCAAACGGCATCTGCAGGAACTCAGAGGCCGAAAGGGGTGATGACTGCGGTTTTTGGACGAGGTCGACTTTAGAAAAGATGGAATTTCCCGCCAAATGGGCAGAGAAATCCTGAATATGCGGAATCGGGTACCGATCAGGAGTGGTGGCGTCGTTCAGGCGTCGGTAGTCCCCGCATGGCCGCCAGGTTTCGGAACAATGTGGAGAGGCGAAGACCAGGGACTATTGGATCGGCGAATGATCCCGAGCCGCTCCATCGTGTCGAACTCCGCTTTCGCAGCCGCGAGCTTGCCGGGTTCGAGCCTTCTAGCCCGCGCATAAACCGGGGAGCCAGTAGTGGTGTTATGATGTTCAACACCATGCTTCGTGGCCGAGGAGAAAATGGACCTTGTCAGCTCCGGAAACTCTCCGAGGAGCCGAGTGAAGTCATCCGGAGGAGGGAAGGCGCAGGCAATCGAGTGTGCCACGGTGGTACCGTGGTAGCACGGAATCGAGTGGAAGGTGGCCGCGTTGATCAACAGGCGGTGCCGGACATCGACGAGGAGGCTGTTGGCACACAGAAAATCCGCCCCTAGGATGGCCTGTGAGACTGTGGACGTGACGAATTCCCAACAGAAGTGCTGACTGCCGAAACAGACTTGGACCCGCCATTTTCGGAAAGTTCGAATTGCTGCGCCATTAGCCGCTACGAGGGAAAAACAGTGGTTCCCAGCCTGCATATCGCGCTTCAACGCAGGTAGAATGCTGCACTGCGCCCCGGTGTCACAAAGGAAACGTCGACCCGATAGGGAATTAGTGATAGAAAGAAGTTTCCCCGTAGATCCGACGGCCATCGCCACCGCGGAGCGCCCGTTAGACCCGGTTCTCCTTCGCCAGGAACACTGCAGGAGCTTTGTTGGGTTTTTTCGGGGTGAAAAACTGCAGGGGGAGCGGCAGCATCGTGCTTTCGCGCCAAAACGGGCGTGGTCGGAGCACCAGCCCGCTGCAGGAGGAACTGGAACCGTGTCTGTGGGGGATGGGTGCCTCGTGGCCGCGCAGCACTGCTGGGTTACAGTGAAAATCTTATCGGCTTCGGCAGCAAGCTCGGCGCAGTCTGTAATGTCGGATCTGGCTAGGGCAGCCTGTACCTGCTCCGGCATTTGGTAGAGGAAAAGCTCCCGGAAGAGGAAGCATTCCGGTTCGGCACCCAAGAGCCTGAGCATTTGGCTCATGAGCTCGGACGGTTTGGAGTCCCCGAGGAAAGGCATCGTGATGAGCCGGCGAGCGCGCTCTGACTTCGAGAGCCCGAAGACCTGAAGCAACCGCGCCTTAATCGTATCATACTTGCTGTCAGTAGGAGGACTACCGAGGAGGCTGATGATCCGTGAGGCAGTTGCGCTGTCGAGAGCGGAGACCACGTAATAATAACGGGTCTGATCCGCGACGATGTTCCTGATGGCGAACTGGGCTTCAGCCTGGATAAACCAGGCATCTGGTTGTTGCTCCTAGAACTGTGGCAGTTTCAGAGTCACGGCGTTCGTGTCCATGAAGAATCTTCCACGAAAATTGTTCGTAGAAGTCGGGATCACCAATGTAGGAACGGAGGTTCCTATCGAAAAGACTGAGTTCAACTCAGGCAATCAAAACAATGAACTTTAATGGAACAAACCAGGTTTTAACTAGAAACTGCTGGAATACATCGAATACAGGTCTGCTCTCCTTGAAGGCTCCACGAGGACTGATCCTCTGGTCTGAAGGCTGACGTCATCACGTTCTTCCCGCCGTTGGGGAATCACGTGACTGACGGCATGATGTCATCACGTTGAAACCGCGCTGTAAAAGGTAGCTAGACATTGTACAGTCAAACAGTGTAATTAAAAGGTACAGACACAGACAGTAACTACATTGCTGTTAAAGGACTTTGGCAATATGGTTCTCTGTAAACTTTCATGCCAATAAAGCATTTGAATTGGAATTGGAATTGGAATTATGTACAACCGCTCTGAGTCCTTTGGTGGCTCCACCACAACCTTTGGGTTACTCCCAAATTGCCAGAGACTGGAACAAACAAAACCAAATGTATACGATCTCAGGGTTCAGATGAAGTAAATTCTACAACCCAGTTTCTGTTCTGGATTCCGGGACACACACACCCTAAAATTTTTGCAGAGCCAGTAGAACTTGTCTGAAATACAAATTCTACTTTTCATGTCGTAATGACAGGAATTCTTCTGGTTTCCGGACAGTAGAAACCAGCACATCAAACTCCTCTTTTCGACTGGAGTTTGTGTGCACTTCCCATTTAAGTTGGTAGACCATCCAATTATTAATTCAGACTGAGAACTACGACATGTTCAGTGATGAAGGTTACATATTACAGAAGCATTCCTCTGAAGATCTTGATATTGATTTATATTGAATCTGGATAATTATTTACTTAACTGCAAGTGCTTGTACGGTTTGTTTAAAATGTTGGATACCTTATAGATCTGTAAATATTTTAACAATTTGTTGACTAATTAGGAGGAGGCACATTTTAACCTTTGATGAGGAATCAAACTGTTACACAAACTAGTCTCAAAAAATACATTCTTTTACTACTTATGTTTGCAGTACTGAACACAGATCTTGAATAATTCAACTGTTAAGAAAAACCAAAGTAAAACCAAACCATTAAAAACAGAATTATGAAGAACCAAATAAAGAGCAACAATACCTGTATGCTACATTATCAGTAATAAAGGCAATCCTTTAAGTTAAAAAGGGAGGAGCCATCTTTACCACATACAGCCAACATAATTAGGCAAACAAAAGGATTAACTCAATGTAAAAAAAGACAGACAGTGCAAAATCTCATCAATTTTGAATTACATCCGCTAATATTTTCATCTTACCCAGAGTGTCAAATCACAGGCAGATCACATAATTCGGCAGTTGATCTGGTTGCTGTTGGAATCATTTGTATAATCTTAACCAGCAGACTTAGCTACAAAAACAGGGCTGTCTGTACTGGCTAGCTTTGACATCAGTTCCAGTTCAGGTATGCTGTAACCTCCATGTAGGTTTGGTTGAGATGGTCTACATATAACAAGTCCAGTGTCTACAATACCTGCATAAACTTTATTTTTAAGAAGGTTTCCTGTCTACATGGAAGAGTTTCAATAAAAACCCAGAAGTTTGTATGAAGGGTTATGTCCAAAGTCTAAAGGCACACAATTCAGTCTACAAAAATCTTCACATTATTTCTCACAAAAATGAAAATTCCATTTAATAAAAACATATTTGTTGACAAATATAATTTGCCACCATTTTGACAACATAAAAGCTGGATATTCTGTAATTGTCACATTTGGGATCTTCCAAAACTGATTTAAATTGAATACAATTTCAATTTTAAAAACATTAAAAGGGATCCTAACCTAAATTGAGCAAAGAGATTAAGATTTCACTCTGCTTGACAGAAACCAAACACATTTTCAAGCTCACTTCTACTTACAACAAATTTTCAATATATTGAATTGATGTGAATTCCAGAAACTACTGACTATTACCAAGAGGGCATCTTTCTTGGAAAATACAGGAGAACGAGTATTACCAAATGTTGCAACACAGTCAATCATGAAAATGGTGCAGTTCCCTGCCTGCATGCTAGTCCCTAGCCACCGACTCCATCCCTCTCATCAGTCTGAGGCGGAACCAGACTGTTTGCAACCTTGGTGTCAGATTTGGCCCCGAAATGAGCTTCCGACCACATATCCGCGGCATAACTAAGATGCCTATTTCCACCTCCATAACATCGCCCGACTCCGCCCTTACCTCCGCACATCTGCTGATGAAACCCTCAGCTATGCCTTGGTTACCGAGACGTGACTATTCTCAACGCACTCCTGGCTGGCCTCCCACGTTCTACCCTACGCAAACGTGGTCATCCAAAACTCGGCTGCCCGTGTCCTAACTTGCACCAAGTCTCGTTCACCCATCACCCCTATACTCGCTGACCTACATTGGCTCCCGGTTAAGCAACAACCTCGATTTTAAAATTCCCCATCCTGGTTTTCAAATCCCTCCATGGCCTCGCCCCGCACTATCTCTGTAACCTCCTCCAGTCCCACAATCCCCCCCAAGATATCTGCGCTCCTCTAATTCCGGCCTCTTGAGCAACCCCTGATTTTAATCGCTCAACCATTGGTGGCCGTGCCTTCAGCTACCAAGGCCCTAAGCTCTGGAATTCCCTCCTTAAATCTCTCTGCGCCTCTATCTCTCTCTCCTCCTTTAAGACGCTCCTTAAAACCTACTCTTTGACCAAGCTTTTGGTCATCTATCCTAATTTCTCCTTAAGTGGCTCGGTGTCACATTTTGTTTTATAGTGCGACTGTAAAGCACCTTGGGACATTTTACTGCATTAAAGACACTATATAAATACAAGTTGTTACTACAGAAGAGGAATTTCCACTTACATCCTCTCCAACTTAAAAGCTGATTAACTTTCCTTCCTCCTAAGTCTTCCTATGCCATGTGTTCCCAGATTTAAACAGCTAAATGTCACCGTAAAAATCAATGATTTGAAAATCATGAAATTACGAGACAATAAAGCACATTAAATGAACAAACCCACAGCAGAATCTTGCTTGAAGCCACGTATTTAAGGAGTTGTGATTGAAATTCAAGTCTCGTCATTAATAAGATGCTTTCCTTCCACTAGTTTTCCTCTTCCCAAGGATCTTCAGCTTCTTAAAGTGTGGCTCCATGGGTGCGACCAGCACCCTTCAAGTGTGAGCTAGAGTGTGAGCACTGGGATGCTACTTAACTGTAGCAAAGCCAAATCCTGCTCTCACCTGATGTCCACAAACATGCATTTTGCCACAGGGATCATGGGACAGCAATCAGAAGTAGGAACCCAGTCTGATTTTATCCTTCCCTAGTCCAAGAACACCAAGACCAGTTATCATGCCCTATAGGCAACATTGTTAGCAGTTGAGCCATAGTAGTCATCTTCTTAATATGCATCACAGTAAAAATAGCCAAAGTAGCATTGACACAAAGTCAATTCCAAGTGATTTTTAAAACTTCGATTTTATTAAGAGGAAAATTGTAAGCAACTATTTGTGTGCAGTGCCAAATGTTATTAATGATCCTATTGAAATGCTTATGAGGAAATGAAAATGCTTCAAAGCTTTTAATAAACTGTGTAAATATGAACCCAAAGCAATCTACATCAAGACTCAGTATATAAAATTTAAAGCTGATTAAAATAAATCAAGTTAGTCTTGAAAAAATCTGATAAATTTAGCAGTCATACGGTTGGATAGCATTAATCAGATCAGGATTTATTATTATTCCACTTTAGGCTTAATTTTTAATAAAGGTCATCATTCAGTTGTATTCAATGTCTTCATAAATGCTGTGTTGGATGGGAGTTCTGAGGGATGCCAAATTTAGCTGTGATGTAATTCTGCAGGACTACACTAAGAAGGAGCAAAGGGTGGTCTTACTTATCACTCTTCAATGGCAGCAAGTCCCAATGCAGGTTCAGCTTGTGACATAGAGAACATAGGTCCAAATGATTCTCCTTCATGATTTCGAGCTTCTCTCTATCTACCCTATCAGTTCCCCTTACTGTCTTGAAAACTTCAATCAAATCCCCACTTAATCTTCTAAATTCCAGGGAATACAACCCTACTTTGTGTAATCTCTCCTTGTAATTTAACCCTTAGAGTTCAGGTATCATTCTGGTAAAACTACACTGCATTTCCTCCAAGGCCAATATATCCTTTCTAAGGTGTGGTGCCCAGAACTGAACACAGTACTTCAGGTGTGGTCTAGCCAGGGCTTTGTATAGCTGTAGCACGACTTCTCACCTCTTGTATACTAGTCCTCTAGATATAAAGGCCAGCATTCCATTAGCCATTTTAGATTATTGTTTATACCTGTTCGACATTTTAACAATGCTCCCTTTAATTTTTTTTTGGGTGGCCCATTCAAAATACCGCGCAAGCGTGGTTTTTCCTATTTAAAAGCCAGTCAGCCTGCTGTGCAGGAGCTGCAGAGCACTGTGCAGCCATACAGCTTAAAGGGAACATTGCATGAACCCCCAAGTCCCTTTGGACCTCCACTGCTGCTAGCTTTTCATCATTTAGAAAATACTCTGATCTATCCTTTTCAGGTCCAAAGTGGATGTCCTCACACTTGCTTATATTGAAATCCATTTGCTACAGTTTGGCCCATTCACTTAATTTATTAATATCTTTGTAATGTTATGCTTCCATCTACACTGCTTTCAATGTGCCTATTTTTGTGTCATCGGCAAACTTGGGTATGTGGCTCTATATCCCATCATCGAAGTCATTAATAAATACAGTGAATAGTTGAGGCCCAAACATAGATCCCTGTGGGACGCCACTAGCCAATTAGAGTACCTGCTCATTATCCCTACTCTGTCTCCTCCGGCACCCAATCTCCTAACCAGATCAATAATTTGCCCTCAATTCCATGAGTTTCAACTTTAGCAAACAGTCTGTTATGAGGGACTTTATCAAATGCCTTCTGGAAGTCCATATAAACAACATCCATAGACATTCCCTTCTCCACTATGTCACCTCTTCAAAAAAATCAATCAGTTTTGTCAGGCAAGACCTACCCTTTACAAATCCATGCTGGCTCTCTCTGATCAGCTGAAAATTTTCAAGCTGTTCAGTCACCCTATCCTTAATTATAGACTCTAGTAATTTCCCAATCACAGATGTTAGCCTAACTAGTCTATAACTCCTTGGTTTCCCTCACTCACCTTTCTTAAATAGCGAAGCGACGTGCAATTTTCCAATCTAAAGGAACGGTTCCGGAATCAAGAGAACTTTGGAAGATCATAGTTAGGACATCTGCAATGTTCTCACATACTTCCCTTAAAACCCTGGAATGAAAACTATCTGGTCCTGGGGATTTGTCACTCTTTAGTGCCATTATTTTCTTCATTACTGTTAATTTGCTTACGTTAATTTTGGCACGTCCCTGTCCCCAATTCAATATTAGTTTCCTTGGGATGTCCTGCATGCTCTCCTCTTAGAACAAGAACATAAGAATTAGGAGCAGGAGTAGGCCATATGGCCCTTCGATAAGATCGTGGCTGATCTTCGACCTTAACTTCCACCCGATCCCCATCTCCCTTGATTCCCCTAGTCAAAAAATCTATCTCAGCCTTGAATATACTCAACGACTCAGCATCCACAGCCCTTTAGGGTAGAGAATTCCAAAGATTCATAACCCTCTGAATGAAGAAATTCCTCATCTCGGTCTTAATGGCTGACCCCTTATCCTGAGACTATGTCCCCTAGATTTAGACTCTCCAGCCAGGGGAAACAACCTCTCAACATCTACTTTGTTAATCCTCCTCAGTATCTTATATGTTTCAATGAGATCACCTCTCATTTTTCTAAACTCCAGAGAGTATAGGCCCAATCTACTCAAGCTCTCTCGTTGGACATACCTCTCATCCCATCCTAGGGATCAATCCAGTGAACCTTCGTTGCACTACCTCTAAGGAAAGTATGTCCTTAATCAGATAAGGGCACCAAAGCTATGCACAGTACCCCAGGTGTGATCTCACCAAAGCCCTGTACAATTGTAGCAAGACTTCTTCACTCTTGTACTCCAACCCTCTTACAATAAAGGCCAACATGCCATTTGCCTTCCTAATTGCTTGCTGTAGCGTCATGCTAACTTTTGTGTTTCCTGTACGAGGACATCTAAATCTCTCTCAACACCAACATTTAATAGCTTCTCACCATTTAAAAAAAATATTGTTTTTATATTCTTCCTACCAAATCGAATAACCTCACATTTCCCCACATTATACTCAATCTGTCACCTTATTTCCCACTCACTTAACTTGTCTATATCCCTTAGCAGGGCCTTTGTGTCCTCCTCACAGCTTACTATCCCACCTAGCTTTGTATCATCAGCAAGCCTTGGATACATCTTCCTCTACTGTAAATACTGACGCAAAGTAATTATTTAACGTCTGCAATTTCCTTATTTTCATTTGTAATATCAGTCAGTTTTTAAAGGGGTCCACATTGCTTTTTACCACCCTCTTTTTCCAAATATAATTGTAAAAGCTGTGTGTTGATTTTGATATCCCTTGCAAGTTTCTTTTCGTACTCCCCTATTGCAGCTCTTGCTACCAGTTTTCTCACCTTTTGCTGTTCTTCGTAGTTTTCTCATTCGCCAGGATCTGTGCTATTTTTTGCATTCTTGTATGCTTTTTACAATTTAGTTTTATGTAGTCCCTTAACTATTTAGTCATTCATGGCTGTTTTTTTTTGCAGAATGATTTATGGAGGGAATTCCAGAGCGAAGTCCTAGACAGCTGAAAGCATGGCCATCAGAAGTTTAACTGGAGCAGCCACAGTCAGCCCCTTGGCCATGAGACCAGTGAATAATCTACGACGAGTGGTTCACCTCCTGACCCCACAAAGCCATTACACCATCTAGAAGACTCAAGTCAGGAGTCTGATGGAATATTTGCCACTCACTTGAATGGGTGTCAGCTGTGGCTCAGTTGGTAGCACTCTCGCCTCAGTCAGAAGGTTGTGGGTTCAAGTTCCACTCCAGGTATTTGTGCACAAAGCTAGGCTGACACTCCAGTGTAGTGCTGAGGGAGTCCTGCACTGTCGGAAGGTACCGTCTTTCGGATGAGACCTTAAACCGAGGCCCCGTCTGCTCTCTCAGGTGGACATAAAAGATCCCAAGGCACTATTTCAAAGAAGAGCAGGGGAGTTATCCCCGGTGTCTTGGCCAATATTTATTCCTCAATCCACGTAACAAAAACAGATTATCTGGTCATTATCACATTGCCGTTTGTGGGAGCTTGCTGTGCGCAAATTAGCTGCTGCGTTTTCCACATTACAACAGTGACTACACTCCAATTGGCTGTAAAGCGCTTTGAGATGTCCGGTGGTCGTGAAAGGCGCTATATCTTAAGCGAGAACAATGCTCAAGAAGCCCAACACTACCCAGGATAAAGTGATTCGCTCGATTGATGTTCCTGCCACTGGACTCAATAATAACGCCCTCCATCACCAGCACATGGTAGCTGCAGTATATATGAGCTACAGGATGCACTGCAGCAATTTATCAAGGTTAGTTCAACAATACTGCCTCCCCTACATCTTCTATTGTGAAAAAGGACAAGAGCTGCAAAGTCATAGGAGCACCATCACCCCCAAATTCCCCTCCAGGTCAGACACCATCCTGACTTAGGCATATCACCAGCCATCATCGCTGGATAAACATCCTGGAATTTCACACCCAACACCATCATGGAAGCACTATCTGCACAAAGATGGCAGCAATTCAAGGAGAAAGCCCACCACCACCATCACCATCTTCTCAGAGGAACTAGGGATGGGCAATAAATGCAGCCTTGCTAGTGTCACCAACAACCCAAGAGTAAATAAAAAATAAACTGAATCATGAAACGTGCTACACCATGGAGTGGAGAAGATAGGTCTGCCCTCTGCACCTTTATACATAAGCTCTTAATGTAACCTTTGTGGCCTAGATGAGTGCAGACCAGGAACTGAGGGGGGGGGGGGGGGGGAAAGTCAGCCAGGCAGTTAACCCTGGATGCTCATGTGCAACTCCTATTGGCTGGTATGGCAGTAGCAGAAGGATGGGAGCTGGCCTCTGGCCCATTCTTTCATGCCGGAAAATAGAAATGAATTACTGGATGAGGGAGTAGAAATTCTAGCCAATTTTTTGTGCTGTGTAGACTAGCTAGTCCCATCTCCAAAATATGATCTCTTACTAATAATAAAAATGGAAAGGCATTGTTGTGCCAAGGGGGGGGGGGGGGGGGGGGAAGATAAAAATGCTGAATATTACACTGCACCATCAAACATCTAGGCAGCTCAGAAACAGTGCCAGAAAAAGCTGCTGAAGTTTATAATAAAATACATGCATTTGCATACAATGCACACTTCTGTCACTATCCTTGATGACAAGTACTGATTACTATTTTTATGGCAGTTTAATATACATTTATTTTACTGGAATTGAAATGGCACTGGCAGAACAGTCCATATGTACATTTTATGTATGGAAGCTAATACCTCAT
Organism: Somniosus microcephalus; assembly: GCF_052327205.1. NCBI lineage: Eukaryota > Metazoa > Chordata > Chondrichthyes > Squaliformes > Somniosidae > Somniosus > Somniosus microcephalus. Next base: position 134,841,366 of record NC_140996.1, on the reverse strand, counting down.
TATCTCCTCGAAGTTAACGAATTGACAGATGTGACCATCAGAAACATCTTGTCACTTGAAATGGCATCAATCACAAAAATATTTAACATGCTACAACCTCACTCATTTAACATTTGCATCTGATGGACAACTTTCGTTCCTCCGTCCACAGCCTTGCACAAAAATAAATGAGGAGATAAAAAGAAAGCATTTGGGGACAATGAAAAATGTATGCAAATGAACGATCAGCCAGTTTCCAAACCAGTTTGATAATATCCTTATGGTTTAGTGTTACACACTTAAAAGGTATCTTAAAGACCAAGCAAGGTATTTCCTTTAGAGCATGCAAAGATGACCGTTCTTAGATTCACGTAGGGTGCAATGCACCTCTGTACCAGTATCAAATCAGGCTTTCATACACTAAAACTGTGTGTAAACTAAATGTTACCACAGCCTATGTGGCAGTGCCATTTTTGACTGTGTACTAGGAAAGAATGACTACTGATAAGAAAGTAACTGCTTTACTTACTGGTTAAGAGCTAAAAATTGCTCTTCAACTCCATATTAACCCACCAGCAACCCTCTGGAACCTCAATCAAGTGGCCAATCTTCATGCAGGAGCATGTTGCCCACTTTTTGACCGAGGGGTCTCACAACTGAACCTAATCTTGTCCTCAACTGACATCGACACATGCATTTCTTGTGGGAGTCAGCGGACAGTTCTTAGGAGCAGCAACCCTGGTTGATTTCTCTCTTCATTTACCCAGAAACATGGTGAGGAAGAAATGTGCTACAGTTGGCCACCAACCTGAATATGATTGGCTAAATCAGCAGACAGGAATAAAAAAACCCAAGACCTTTCTGGTCCATATGGACTAGTGCCCACTTCATACGATTACCCACTAAGCCTCAGTAGACGGACATTAAATTTAGTAAAACAAAATAGAAACAGGAACAGCTGTTAATGTTATAATATATTTCTTTCCGCACTGCTCTAATTACAAATAGCAGTTTTAATTATGTCAAGGAAGCATCAGTTTATATCACCGACAGAAACAAGAGGCTACTTCAGTGAGGCACAGGCACAATGATTTACCCAAATCTAGTAAACATTGTGTACCATTGTTTTCCCTCTGCATGAAGTAAAGATCAAGCTGTGCAGTCCAAATCCCAACTTAAAATGCACCCCACTGTAAACTACCAGACTACACAGATACATTCTTTCCTCTACCCCCTATGCACCCTGTATTGATTTGTATGTGGGTTCAATGACAACACATTGATGAAACAGAATGTCTTTTTATCTAAAGTATGTTCAACTCAGTTAACAGCATTACAGGAGACACCATCTTAGAGATCCATCTAAAACAAAACTAAAACTAAACTCCCTCTCTCACATGCCCTCTGCTGGTAAGGCATAAATAATCAAACAGGCAAATATGCTGGTAAGGCATCATAATCAAACAGGCAAATACCATCACTATTTGCTGATATCATTACACACCCCACCCTCTACATTGTCAGGCTGCTCATGCAAACTGATGCTCCCTCCTCTCAGTACTGTATTTTATTTGATTTGAAAAACTGGAGTTTCTCACCAGTGTCCCTTTATAAGAATCCGTTACAAATAAATATTAGTTTGCTTATTTCTCAGGTGACCTGCAGGACTGGATATTTTGTCCTGAAGATCAGCTTACAAAAACTGCTGCCATCTTTCGCCACAACATATCAAAACACTACATGCTTCGAAAATCCACTGGAAATGTTCTTAGCTTTAGTATGTTCCTGACATCTAACCCGATTTATATTAATCTGAACTGGAAATGATTTGCACTAAGAAATACATAAAAGGAACTTCAGTACAGTATTACAAAAAAAAAGGATAATCAATCTGGACAGGAAAGCTTTTATAGCCCATTAGATTTTAAGGAAGCCACAGAATTCCTGCCTTTCCTCTTAACTATTTCCTCACTCATTCTTTATTAACTGTCCTTCCTTTGCTAAAGGTATACCTTCAGGAATGAGGTACTGTAGTATTACATGAAAACAAGTACTAGTTCACACTAAAATCTTAAACAGCATCAACATCTGTAAAGTTGTGAAATTTGCAATTTAACACTTCCACTGGTACAACGCCACAACTGTTCTGTTGATGTTGTTCCTCCTCCACCACTTACACTACTGTCCTTGGCTAGGAAAGTGAAACAACTTATTTGTCGCACTCACACCCATCATAATGAAGTGTTGAGAGAGACTGGTCTTGGCTCACATCAAAGCCAGTGTTCCCGCCTCTCTTGACCAACACCAGTTTGCCTATCGTGCAAACAGATCAACGGAGGATGCAATCACAACTGCTCTACACTGAATCACTTAGACGGTAAAGAGACCTACATCAGAATGCTGTTCATAGACTACAGCTCAGCATTCAACACTATCGTCCCCAACAAGCTGGCCACCAAACTCCACACTCTTGGCCTGAACACTTCCCTCTGCAACTGGACCCTGGACTTCCTAACAAACAGACCCCAGTCTGTCAAATTAGGTAACCACACCACCCCCCGCCCCGACCCTGAACACGGGGGCCCCACAAGGATGTGTGCTGAGCCCCCTCCTCTACTCCCTCTTCACCCACGACTGTGTGGCTGTTTATGGTTCCAACACCATCATCAAGTTTGCGGATGATACCACGGTAGTAGGCCAGATCACCAACAACGATGAGTCAGCCTACAGGGAGGAGGTCCAGCATCTCGTGAAGTGGTGCGCCGATAACAACCTGGCCCTTAACATCAAGAAAACCAAGGAAATCATTGTGGAAGACCTCTCCTGGTCCCTCAATACCTCCTCTCTGGTGAAGAAGGCCCAGCAGCGCCTATATTTCCTAAGGAGGCTGAAGGGGTGTAACCTGTCACCCCTGATCCTCTCTAACTTTTACCGCTGCACAATAGAGAGCATCCTGACAAACTGTATCACAGTATGGTATGGCAGCTGTAGCTCCTATGACCGGAAAGCCCTGCAGCAGGTAGTCAAAACTGCCCAACGCATTACCGGCACCCGGCTACCGACCATAGAGCACATATACCAGAAACGCTGTTTACGGAGGTCACTGACCATCATCAAAGACCCTACCCACCCCAGCCACAGTCTGTTCGCCCCCCTGCCATCTGGGAGACGCTACAGATGCATTCGCACCCGAACGACCAGATTTAGGAACAGCTTCTTTCCCAGGGCTGTCATCCTACTGAACTCCAGAAATAAACTCTAAAGCCTGCACATCTGCCAATGCACTTTATTATGTTTATGTTAATGTATTACAAGCCAAATGAATGTTGAATGTTTAAATGTCTTAATCTAAATGTACACTCTCGGGAGCCGCAAGCCTACATTTCATTGTACTGCACTTGTGCACTAACAATGACAATAAAGTTGATTATGATTATGATGTTCATCAGAGGGTGGTGAATCTTTGGTATTCTCTACTCCAGAGGGTTGTGGAGGCTCAGTCATTGAGTATATTCAAGATAGAGATCGATAGATTTTTGAATATTAAGGGAATCAAGGGATATAGGGATAGTGCAGGAAAGTGGAGAGGAGGTAGGAGAGCAGCCATGGTCTTATTGAATGGTAGAGCAGGCTCGAAGGGCCAAATGGCCTACTCATGCTCTTCTTATGAAATAGCGAATCGGATCTTAAATTCAAGCATTGGGGTAGGGGGAGGGATAACGAAGTGAGAGTAGATCAGTCAGGTCAAAGGTAATGGGTAAATGAAACTTAGTTCAGGTCAGGATACGGATGGCTGAGTTTTGGACATTGACGTTCATGTAAATTGGAGGATAGAAAAACAGCAAGAAGGACATTCAAAGAATTAAGCCTATAGGCAACTAAACTATAGATGAGGGTTTGGGCGAAAGTGGGGGGCGAGGTGAGGCAGGGGCGGGAAATACTGCAGTAGTGAAAGTAACCAATTTTGGTGATGAGTATTGTGTGGTTTGTAACTCAGTTGGGTTGAACAGGACTCCAAGGTCTTGTATAGCCTGAGTTAGCTTGAGCTATTGACCAGAAAAAGGGATGGAGTCAATGACAAGAGAGTAGAAATTATGGCAGGGCCCAAAAAAATACTGCTTGGTCTTCCCGATGTTCAGCTGGGGAAAATTTTGACTCATCTACGAAGTCTGATAAAACAAAGGTGGCTGTGGAGTCAAGGGAAGATGAGTGTAATCAACAGACATTTAGAAAATGCCCTTTGCCTGCTGATATTACCAAAGGGCAAATTACCTGTAGATCAGGAAGAGACAGGGGCTAAGAATATATCCTTGGAGAAATCTGGAGGCAATTGTGCAGGAGTGGAAAGAAAAGCCATTGCTGGAGAGGTGTTGGCTACAATGGTATAGTGCAATCACCAAGATAAATACAGATAAAGGGAGGTCATTTAACCTATCTAGATTATCTTTTCGTAGAAACCTATGGTCTCCCAATCACAGCATGCAACTGCTTCTCGAGTGATTCAAGATTTTGCTTTCATACCCCTATCCAGGGTAAGTGCTTCCTGAACTAACGTTATACTAGTTTGTACCTTTTGTCTCCTTTCCTACAGTCATGGTTTAACTTGAAATAGTACTCCAGAGTAACCTTTTCTGCTCCACTGAGTATCTTATATGCCTCCAAGGGGTCCCCCTCTTTCACCTGCATTCAAGGCCGAAGAGTCCAAATTTTTCTAACTTTTCCTCATATAATTCAATTCCCTTGACACTTCAAAATGAGAGTTCCGGTGGAAAGTTAGACTATTTTAATGTTTCATGTCTACTGCTAATGAACATAGTGAGTTTGCAGCTTGTTGCCAACAAAGATTTAGATATTTACTTGATTTGATTACAAGAATGTGTATTTGATGACAATGCATCTTAAAAGGTGGCAGGGCATGATAGCATAACACCCGAACATATTGAAGGTGCCACATGGAAGCTCGATGCTTCTGCACAAGGAAGATGGAAAAATTGAGGGAGGGGAGTAACTCTCAAGCTACTTTCATCTATTTCCTTATGTATATGCTGCAGAGAGTACTGAGTAACAATCCCATTTATCCTATGAATCACAAAAAGCTTTGAGATCTGCAACTAGATTCTATTTCTGCCACCCCGACCCAAGTCCTCCAAACAGATTTGTGCATTACATCTGTTGGAATGTACAAGCATCTTGTGATTTTGGTTAGAGGAGAAACTAGCAAGACCAGTGCAACCCACAAAAATGCAATCAGAGTACAGGGCGTATCTACAAGGCGTATTCTCTGTGAACATATGTGCTCAAGATAAGTGAATCAGTGTTGAGTAATGGAACACATCTCCACTTTTGCTAAATAGTATCACCTCCAAACATTCTATGATCCTCATTTAGTAGATTTCAGATCTCAATCAAGGTACATGGTCACAAAATTAACAGTAGTTGAACCCCTGGCAACGCAAATCTCTTATTTACTTATTCCAGCTTGGCAAGACCATGATTCTGGTATTGAAAAGATACAAACCTAATGTTTCTTGCTCTAATAACCATTTGTTCAAGCATGTTTTGTGATGCACGTAAATGATGAATTGGTGTTTGGCACAGGGGGAAAAAATACCGTCACTTATGTATTAATTCTTTTCAGGATGTCATTACATCCATAAAATCCTTTTGGTAGATAGTATTAAAAACAAATTTCTAATGATTTAATCCATCAGCAAATAGTCCTTAAGGATTCAAATTTAATTTGTTAATACATTCCATATGATTCTTTGTCTCTAAGATTGAGACCATCCGTTCGGCTGCCTCTGCCACTTCCCTTCCTTCCCCTAGCCCACTGGGCCAAACTTCCTCTAAGGGTCCCCCCTGCCCTAGCTCTGAACTCACATCTTTCTCTTCAAACGCCCCTCATGACCTCTCCGTGCTCATCTTGACCACAAGTCCCACTTCCTGCTCCCTCGACCCTATTCCCACCAAACTGCTGACCACCCAACTTCCTTTCCTGGCTCCCATGTTAGCGGATATTGTTAACGGTTCTCTCTCCTCAAGTACTGTCCCCCTCTCCCTCAAATCTGCCGTCATCACCCTCTCCTCAAAAAAAACATTTGACCTCCCTCCATCCTTGGAACCTACTGCCCCATCTCCAACCTCCCTTTCCTCGCCAAAGTCCTTGAACGTGTTGTCGCCTCCCAAATCCGTGCCCATCTTTCCCGCAATTCCATGTTTGAATTCCTCCAATCAGGTTTCCGCTCTTGCTACAATACCGAAACAGCTCTCATCAAAGTCACAAATTACATCCTTTGTGACTGCGACAAAGGTAAACTATCCCTCCTTGTCCTTCTTGACTTGTCTGCAGTCTTTGACACGGTTGACCACTCCATCTTTCTCCAACGCCTCTACACCGTCGACAGCTGGATGGGACTGCACTCACCTGTATCCATTCTTATCTATCTAAATCATAGCCAGAGAATCACCTGCAATGGCTTCTCTTCAGACTCCCGCATCGTTACCTCTGGTGTCCCCCAAGGATCTTTCCTTGGCCCCCTCCTATTTCTCATCTACATGTTGCCACTCGGCAACACCATCTGAAAACAGTGTTAGTTTCCACATGTATACTGATGACACCCAGCTCTGCCTCACTACAACTTCTCTCGACCCCTCCACGGTCTCTAAATTGTCTGACATCCAGTTCTGGATGAGTAAATATTTTCTCCAATTAAATATTGGGAAGACCGAAGCCATTATTTTAGGTCCCCAGCCAATGACTCCGTTCCCTTGCCACTGATTCCATCCCTCTCCCTAACATCTGTCAGAGGCTGAACCACACGTTCGCAGCCTTGGTGCCATATTGGCCCCTTCCAACGACATATCCGCAGCAAAACTAAGGCTGCCTCTTTCCACCTTTGCCTCAGTTCATCCACGCCTTTGTTACATCTAGACCGGACTATTCCAACGCACTCCTGGCTGACCTCCCACATCCTACCCTACGTAAACTTGAGGTGATCCAAAACTCGGCTGCCCATATCCTAACACGCATCAGGTCCCATTCACCCATCACCCCTATGCTCGTTGACCTATATTGGCTCCTGGTTAAGCAATGCCTTGATTTTAAAATTCTCATCCTTGTTTTCAAATCGTTTCATGGCCTTGCTGCTCCCTATCTCTAATCTCCATCAGCCCCACAAACCCCTCAAGAGATATCTGCACTCCTTTAATTCTGCCCTCTTGAGCATCCCTGATTATAATCACTCAACCATTGGTGGCCGTGCCTTCTGGTGTCTAGGCCCCAAGCTCTGGAATTCCCTTCCTAAACCGCTCCACCACTCTACCTCCTTGAAGACGCTCCTTAAAACCTACCTCTTTGACCAAGCACCTGCCCTTATTTCTCCTTATGTGGCTCGGTGTCAATTTTTTGTCTTACAATACTCCTGTGAATTGGGACGTTGTACTACATTAAAGGCACTATATAAATACAAGTTGTTGTTGATTCTAGAGAATTTGCATTTATTTAGAGCCCTGGACTAAGTTTCCAAAGGCTTGTTTCTACTGGAACTGGGATTTGGCAATCTTAAATCAGGCCAAACTAGTTTTGCATAACTCATAACCAGTTGCAAATTTAGTTTTCACACCAGCACGTATGATTGAGTCAGTGTACTGTAAAGGCACAGGATGTCAGTTAGTCATCACATTAACAATACAAGTGATTAGGAAGCCAGACTGAAACCTGCTAGCAGTCTCAGTATAAACAATGTCTTAACTCAAAGTTTCACAATCTACAGAATTTTAAAACCTAAATTTAACACACAAATTACAATTCTTGATCTATTTTACTCTTTTCAACTTTGCTGATGGTATCTACACTATGATCCTTAACCCTTCACCTAGGTTTCTGAATTTTAAAAAAACTTGCCAAGTTAGGTCTGCCAGAGAGGACAGCTAGCTTTACACTGCCATGTTTATTTCAGTAAAACCCATGTTATATTTATCCCAACATGACTGCAGCACCATAAAACATGTGTATACTTACCAGGATAACTCTTATTTTAATCTGCACAGATTTTAAAAAAATCAAACTTTAATGCAAGCTTTTGTTACACACTTACATTTGCCATGATTTGCACTGGCACAGATCGCTACCATATTTCTCCCTTTGTTACTTTCCCCTCCAGCCCAGCTCCAAGCTATAAGGTTAATGAACAGAATGTGCCTCAGCATATACCCAAACATAAATATTCTAATTCCTATATTACCCAAGGCTTCGACTGCAATGTGGAAAAAATCTATAGCACCAGGTGTGGAATTTAAAATTACAAATAGCCAAACAAATGCCGAGACGAGACTACTTTGCCACTTAAAATCCAGTAGATATTTACATAACTGAAGAATATTTTAGCACAGTAAACAAAAGAAATAAGCAAAGAGTATTACTATTAGTGGCACGAAACTAGACTAGCAGCAGTATCGCTCAAAGAATGAAGCAGACAAGCTACACATATCTCCACACAACACCCAGTTACATTAAGGTCTTCCAAATGTTTCGATTCCCTCATTCTCTCCCACACTGTGCCTGGCATATTTAAGGGGAAAAAAGCTGTCTTTTCCACATTCATATACATTATTTGAAAGATATGCTATTATGCCTTACTTAAAAATTTGTATTCAGAGATGTGTACAGTTATATTGTGTCAAAATACTTGGTGTTACAGATACATTCAAACAAGGATTTAAAAAGGAAAAAATCATGTGACTCCATTGTTGCGGTAGCTTAAAAATTCTGCAGCAGTCATGACATTCCAGGACAGGGATTTTTGTTTGAAAGCTCCCCAATATCACGATGGTATGATTTAAGATTAGGAACACCAACAGTGCTTTACTGTACACAATTATATCTATTTCATTGTAGGTTATCTTATTTTTAGTTTACTAACAGATGTCTAAATCTCTCTGCTTCCTCATTCCCACATATAAACAAGACGCCACAAATAGAAATTAAATGAATGATTAGTTCAACATTTTTTTGGTGGCGTTGGTTGAGGAAAGAATGTTGGTCAGGATATCTGGAGAACTCCCTGTTGCTTTCAAATATTGTTGCGATATATTTATTGCCCAACTGAACAGGCAGATAAGACCTCAGTTTAAAACCTCATCTGAAAGATGGCAACTACAATAATCCAACATCCCCCAGTACTGTACTAAAGTGTTAGCCTTAATGTGCTCAAGTACTGGAGTAGCACTTGAAACCAAAACGTTGTGCCTCTTAGGCGAGTGTTACCAATGAGCCAAACCAACACATGCCTGCTGATTCAATTTATCCATAAAAAAGTTATATTAATAATTTGAATCAGGCAAGAATTGTCAAATGGCATTGCATGGTTAAAATAATACATCAGGAAAAACTGTAACGGTAAAGTAAAATTAGGGATGAAACGGGTTCGCTTTAATTTACAAACAAAACATCTACAAATGGTGCTCGTTTCACAGCTACTGATCCCACTTTACGCACAGCCGACGTGCAGTCTAGGAAGAGTACCTGTAAATGAAGTTAATGTGTCACCTTTACATTGGCGTAGGTTCTCCTCGCTTCCTGTATAAACTGTGCCCATTAACCTCTGAAGATTTCGATATTAAATAGGTAACTTCAATGTATGATGTCCTTTAATTATTAAATAGTAAGTCACAGTCCCAAAGTTAATTTTCACATTTTGTGGCTCCCGTCGCTGTTAATCCATAAACCCACACATGCGTGCTAACCTCCTGCGTACATTCTTCTACCCAGCGATCAACATTACCACTTTTCATGAACAGACAGGCACACAATTCGACTCACCGAAACAGCCCTCGTCAAAAGACTTGCAAGCCGCAAACAACACAGCAGAAACTTTTAAGCGGGCCCCCGTGCCAAATGTTTTACCTCCTGAAAGCCGGCCTGCAACAAAAGTCCTACGTTCAGCTTGTCAAGAGGGTGTTTTAAACAAAAAGTTCTTCGTGCACTAAGCAAGCGATGACCAGGCTGCAGTCTCCACCCTGCAGCATAATTAACAGACTGCATTCCTCTGACACTCGCACCCAAATTAGGCAAGGTCGCATGCAAACAAAGAAATGGAATCAGAAGTGGATTCTCCACTCTTGTCAGATCCCAAAACAAACTCAGATAAAGAAACAGTTCCACGTCTGTGAAAGAAAATTACACGGTGGACTTGGAATTGTTCTTCCCTGCGTAAGGATCGTATTATTTCCTTTTGAGCCTGTATTGGTTTATTTTAGTTTTTTTTACAAGTTGTTTAACACCACTGAAGGCTGAAACTAACGATTATCTGGTCGGATGGTTTGTGACGGTTCAGTTTGAAACAGTACGGTTTACCTTGTTTATCCAAGAGTTATATTCAAACGTTGAATAATAATACTGAATGATCTACCAATGTTTTCATATTGTTACTCATTCTCTATATTTCAACTTATTTAATATACATTCAAAAATTGAAAAATATATAGACAGCACTCTCGCTATTATTTCTTCTCTGAAACTTCATGTCAGTTGTGAAGAATCTCAAAGACCTGCTGTCACTATGTTCCTCCAAATGTTTTCTTGCTCATTAAAAGACAAAGGCTTTCAGTCCTGATGAGAACGTCTTCCACTTTCAGTACTAAATGCATCGAGCACTCCCAGGTCGTTTTACTAGAAAGAGTAAAGCTCCCCTTTATTCTGCTTCAACAATGTGCCTCCTGCATTCATATGGCGCCTTTACTGTAAAAATCCCAAAGCGCTTCACAAATAGATGTACTGTTTTGGGTACGAACAATAAACAAAAGAAACAGTAAATTAACAAAAATACATTAAAGGAAACTTAATAAATTAAATTAAAATGTCATTGCCAGTGGTGATTATGCACTCCAGTCCACAAATAGGTGTACTCTTTTGATGCACACTAAACCAAATAAAATGTAACTAATAAAATTTTAAATGAAACTTAACAAATTAAATTAAAATTTGATTGTCTGGGGTGATGAAGCACTCCAGTCTCCACGGCGTCCACCGGTTGCAGAAGGCCTCGAGCGTGCTGGCAGACACCGCATGGTCCATCTCCAGGGCCACCCGGGCACGAACATGGCCGTGGCAGAGGGGCAGGCAGTCGGGCTGAACGACCCCCTTGACCGCCCGCTGCCTGGGCCAGTTAATGGTCACTTTGGCCAGGCCCAGGAGCAGTCCTACGAGGCGGTCCCCCGACCTGCCCACACCCCTCCGCACCGGGTGACCAAAGATCAGGAGCATGGGACTGAAGTGCAGCCAAAAATTGAGGAGCAGCCCCTTCAAATAATGGAAGAGGGGCTGGAAACTCTCGCATTCGATATATATATGGAACACGGACTCCTCCAGGCCGCAGAAAAGACAGGCGCCCTGGGAGTCCGTGAACTGACTTAAAACCATGTTGCATGGGACTGCTCCACGCAACACCCTCCAGGCCAAGTCCCCAATAGAAAAAGGGAGGACTCCCGCGTAGACAGCCCTCCATTGGGGACCTCCGCCTCCGCCGGATGGCAAGATGGCACGCCAAGTCCAGACGGCAAACGAAGATGGCAAAGTGGAGAGTGTGCAGGAGCAGCCCGTACAGGAAACGCCTCCGTGCAGAATGAAAAGGCATGGAGGGCATTTCCCTAAGATGGCTCAAGTTGTGAGGCGCCGGCTCCCGAGAGGGGTTTCAGAGCTGGGCGCCGATGAGGAATTCCGTCCGAACGGGGTTCAGTTCGGACGGGATCGTCCCACGTGCTTGAGCCTCCTCGATACACCTAGTGGAGTCAGGGCCCAGTGCCACCTTTAGCGACTCGATGGCTTTAGCCGCGAGCCAGACGTTGGCCCAGGACAGGCGCTGCGCCAGCTCCTCCGGCGCCATCCAGACTGCTCCTCCGCTATCGAGCAGGTCCCCGACTCTGGTCACCTAGCCAGACACAGCCCTGCCCTCCGCCAGCCACCCGAACCCACGGTCGTAGAGGTGCCACAAATAGGTGTAAAGGAAACATCAGACAAGTACCCCCAAACTCGATTTCTTTATTTTTTTATGAGGGAGGGGTTCTAGATAAAAGTCTCCCTTTTCTGGTAATACTTCTCCCCTTATTTCTTTCACCACTTAGCTTGACAGAGCCCCCAGGCTCTGCCAATACCCTGTGTAACCACATGGTACCTGGGACATACCTCTTTGATTTCCCCTTGCCTTGGTGGGAAGTAGCTCTCCACTTCTGAGTGTCTCACCAGTTGACACAAGCCATATTAGACACTGGGAGTAGGACCTGAACCCTTGACCATGCCCAATCTGATGATAAACAACACTGCACCACATCATACAGTGTGCTGCTTGGGTGAGGTAATAGAAGTTGGCAGTGTCTGAGAAACTGTACCCCAACAAGAGTCAACACCTTTAGGAAAGGAGGGGAGAAACTGTAAAAAGATATGTTAAAAAGTAAACACTGATAGCATTATTGTGGAGAGATGGAAGAGGAGTTGCTAAGATTAACATTCAAGGGAGCTTTAGTGAAAGTGCAAAATGTATCAGTTACGCTATTATTGTTATTTTATTAGAGAGAGTAAGGCTGAAGATCATTCGACTCACACAGACATGATTATCATCTTCAGTAGATTGTGGGTTCTAGCATCTTGAAAGCTACTTCAATAGTAAGGTGGAATAATATTTACTCGGGTCAGTAATATCTACAAAGTGGGAATTAATGATTTGCAAATTAAATAAATCAAATTCCACAATGGCATAATGGGTGAATGCACTACAGGAATGATCTTTCATTCTTTACTGGTTGTTGGTTCCACCCCATCACATAATGCCTTCTCTCCAACTGGCTGGCCTGAGACCATAAGGAGCGGGAGCGGAGCAGGATAAAGGCAGCGCCAGCAAGGAGGCCCGAGACCAGAAGGGGCAGGAGCGGAGCAGGATAAAGGCAGCGCCAGCGAGGAGGCCCGAGACCAGAAGTGGCGGGAGCGGAGCAGGATAAAGGCAGCGCCAGCGAGGAGGCCCGAGACCAGAAGGGGCAGGAGCAGAGCAGGATAAAGGCAGCGCCAGCGAGGAGGCCCGAGACCCACCAGCGAAAACAACAAGAAAAGCAGCTACTGCAAAACAGCTATAATGATGTCACAACCAGGGAAGGAGCTGATTGGTGAGTAGCTGGTAAGTGTGTCTAGTTAATAGTCTACAAAGTCAAGGCAAGGCAGGGCAGCTCAGCCCCGTGAAATGCACATCCTATGCCATGTGGGAAATCCTGGACGCTTCTCGTGACCTGGACGACCACGTGTGCGGGAAGTGTCGCCAGCTACAGCAGCTCAAGCTCCGGGTTTCGGAGGGTGAAATTAATTTGCAGGGGTGCAATTAAAAAGGAAATTAGGAAAGCAAAGAGAGGGACGAGTAGTGTGAAATATTAGATGAACTAAACATACTGAAAGAGGAAGTATTAAGGGGTTTAGCATCTTTGAAAGTGGATAAATCCCCAGGCCCAGATGAAATGCATCCCAGACTGTTAAGAGAAGTGAGGGAGGAAATAGCAGAGGCTCTGACTATCATTTTCCAATCCTCTCTATCTACAGGTGTGTTGCCGGAGAACTGGAGGACTGCTAACGTGGTACCATTGTTTAAAAAGGGAGAAAGGGATAGACTGAATAATTACAGGTCAGTCAGCCTAACCTCGGTGGTGGGAAAATGATTGGAAAAAATTCTGAGGGACAGGATCTTCATTTAGAAAGACACGGATTAATCAGGGACAGTCAGCATGGATTTGTTCAGGGAAGGTCGTGTCTAACTAACTTGATTGAATTTTTTGAGGAGATAACAAGGGGGGTTCGATGAAGGTAGTGTATTTGATGTAGTCTATATGGATTTTAGTAAGGCTTTTGATAAGGTCCCACATGGCAGACTGGTCATGAAAGTAAAAGCCCATGAGATCCAAGGCAAAATGGCAAGTTGGATCCAAAATTGGCTCAGAGGCAGGAAGCAAAAGGTAATGGTCGAAGGGTGTTTTTGTGACTGGAAGGCTGTTTCCAGTGGGGTTCTGCAGGGCTCAGTACTGGGTCCTTTGCTTTTTGTGGTATATGTCAATGATTTGGACTTCAATGTAGGAAGTATGATTAAGAAGTTTGCAGATTATACAAAAATTGTCTGTGTGGTTGATAATGAAGAAGAAAGCTGCAGACTGCAGGAAGATATCAATGGACTGGTCAGGTGTGCAGAAGAGTGGAAAATGGAATTCAATCCGGAGAAGTGTGAGGTAATGCATTTGGGGAGGGCTAACAAGGCAAGGGAATACACAATACATGGTAGGACACTGAGAAGTGCAGAGGATCAGAGGGACCTTGGAGTGCATGTCCACAGATCCCTAAAGGTAGCAGGACAGGTAGATAAGGTGGTTAAGAAGGCATAGGGGATACTTGCCTTTATTAGCCAAGGCATAGAATATAAGAGCAGGGAGGTTATGCTTGAACTGTATAAAACACTAGTTAGGCCGCAGCTAGAATATTACATGCAGTTCGGGTCACATTACAGGAAGGATGTGATTGCACTAGAGAGGGTGCAGAGGAGATTTATGAGGATGTTGCCTGGGCTGGAGAATTTTAGCTATGGGGAAAGATTGGATAGGCTGGGGTTGGTTTCTTTGGAATAGAGGAGGCTGAGGGGAGACCTAATTGAGGTGTATAAAATTGAGTGGCCTTGATAGAGTGGATAGGAAGGACCTATTTCCCTTAGCAGAAGGGTCAATAACCAGGAAGCATAGATTTAAAGTGATTGGTAGGAGGTTTAGAGGGGATTTGAGGAGAACTTTTTCACCCAGAGGGTGGTGGGGGTCTGGAACTCACTGCCTGAAAGAGTGGTAGAGGCAGAAACCCTCATCGCATTTAAAAAGTACTTGGATATGCACTTAAAGTGCCATAACCTACAGGGCTACGGATCAGGAGCTGGAAAGTGGGATTAGGGTGGATAGCTCTTTGTCGGCTGGCACGGACAAGATGGGCCGAATGGCCTCCTTCTGTGCTGTAAATTTCTATGAATGCTATTTGTTAATACTGAAGTCCTGATTTTAACCTGGGTGGGAGTGCAGCGTGCAGGAGCCAATGTGGAAGGGAAGCACCTGCGACTACGCCAGCGTGAAACTTGCTCCCCGGCCTCATTTAAATATCCTGATGCTGACTCCCGCCTGAAGCCAATGGGCCTGATGTTGAGGCCGGTGGGTGGGAGCAGGATATCAGATATCATGCTGGCAGGCAAGGTAACAATTAATGTCATCTGATTGCTGTACCTGTACCTAAAACTTCAGATTGATATAAAAAAAGATGTCAAGCACTGCCCATGGTTCAGTGAGGAAATACATCACTTGGTATGTTACTGAGCCATACATCCCAAAATGGCTGCTGTTCAATTTCCAGTCAATGGCGAGTTAGCTGATTTCAGCTGGAATAGCACCACAGTTCAACTCAGCATCTTGTAGCTAGTTAGGGGGGAAAAAAGCATAGAGAGTTCATACCTGTTGGAAAATGTTTGTGTGGATGTTGGATGAGGTCTGGATTGGTTTAGCTGTGTTCCTCCCTAGGGTTTGATAGCCTGTCTACATTCACTGGCTAGGCTTACACATGCTGCTCTCCCCCAGGTCCAGCACAGCGGCTGGACCTGGGGGAGAGCAGCATCGAGGCGGCAGTTTAAAAGCGGCAGCAGTGAACACGGCCCGACCACAGCGGCTGGACCTGGGGGAGAGCAGCATCGAGGCGGCAGTTTAAAAGCGGCGGCAGCGAACGAGGCCCGACCACAGCGGCTGGACCTGGGGGAGAGCAGCATTGAGGCGGCAGTTTAAAAGCGGCAGCAGCGAACGAGGCTTACCAACTCAGCAGCGGGGAGAGAGGTAAAAAGTAATCAGAGTGTGACATCACCAGGGAGCAGGTAAGTGATTGGTTGGTGAGTATTTTCTCTATTTTTTAAACTTTAACTCTGCGGTTTATAGTTGCTAAGGTCTTTCTGGTGTAGCGGGGACTGTTGGTAAACCATACAAGCGCCCTAGTGTATATCTTTAATTGGTGGTATTGAATTAATTAAAATTAATTAAAGGGTAAGTCATGTCAGGACAGCCCAGCCCCATGTTATGCTCCTCTTGCTCTATGTGGGAATTCAGGGACACTGCCTGTGTCCCTGACGACCATGTGTGCCAGAAATGTATCCAGCTGCAGCTACTAGTAGACCGCATTGCGGCGTTGGAGCTGCGGATGGATGAGTTTTGGAGCATTCATGATGCTGAGAGGGTCGTGCATAGCACATTTAGTGAGTTGGTCACACCACAGGTAAGGGCTGCACAGGCAGAAGGGAAATGGGTGACCATCAGGCAGAGCAGTAGAGGCAGGCAGGTAGTGCAGGGGACCCCTGTGGCCATCCCCCTCTCAAACAGGTATACCGATTTGGATACTGTTGAGGGGGATGACTTACCAGAGGAAGGCAGCAGCAGCCAACTTCCTGGCACCAGGGGTGCTTCTGCTGCTCAGGAAGGGAGGAAAAAGAGTGGGAGAGCAATAGTGGTAGGGGATTCTATCGTAAGGGGAACAGATAGGTGTTTCTGTGGCCGTAGACGTGACTCCAGGATGGTTTGTTGCCTCCCTGGTGCCAGGGTCAAGGATGTCACTGAACGGCTGCAGGGCATTCTGAAGGGGGAGGGTGAACAGTCAGAGGTCGCGGTTCACATTGGGACCAATGACATGGGTAGGAAGAGGGATGAGGTCCTGCAGCAAGAATTTAGGGAGCTAGGTAGCAGATTAAAGAGCAGGACCTCAAAGGTTGTAATCTCTGGATTACTCCCGGTGCCACGTGCTAGTGAGTATAGGAATAGGAGGATAGAGCAGATGAATGCGTGGCTAAAGAATTGATGCAGGAGGGAGGGCTTTAGTTTCCTGGATCACTGGGCCTGCTTCTGGGGAAGGTGGGACTTGTACAAGTCGGACGGGTTGCACCTGAACCAGAACGGGACAAATATCCTTGCGGGGAGGTTTGCTAGCACTGTTCGGGGGGGTTTAAACTAACTTGGCAGGGGGATGGGATACAGAGTGGAGCTATAATAGGGGGTGATGTACAGCCAAATATAGAGGAAAAAACAAGTCAGACTGGAAGGCAGAGCAAATATGTAACGGCACAAGGGAGTAGGGCAAGGCTGAATGGCATTTATTTTAATGCAAGGAGTCTTACGAATAAGGTGGATGAACTGAAGTTGTTGATGAACACATGGGAGTATGATATTGTTGCTATCACGGAGACATGGTTGAGGGAGGGGCAAGACTGGCAGCTCAATATTCCGGGGTATAGAATCTTCAGGCGAGACAGAGGGGGGTGTAAAAGAGGAGGGGGTGTCGCAATATTAATTAAGGAGTCAATTACTGCTGTGAGGAGGGATGATATATTAACAGGTTCCTCTAATGAGGCCATATGGGTTGAACTTAAAAACAAAAAGGGGGCAAGCACTTTGCTGGGAGTGTAGTATAGGCACCCTAACAGTCAGGGGGAGATAGAGGAACAGATATGTAGGCAAATCTCAGAGAAGTGTGCAAATAATAGGGTAATAATAGTGGGGGATTTCAACTTCCCCAATATTAACTGGGATAGTCAGAGTGTGAAAGGCTTAGAGGGTGCAGAATTCTTAAAGTGCATCCAGGAGAGCTTTTTGAGCCAGCATGTAGAAAATCCAACAAGAGAGGGGGCGGTACTGGACCTAATTCTAGGGAATGTGGCCGGACAAGTGGTAGAAGTGTTAGTAGGTGAGCACTGTGGTGACAGTGACCATAATTCATTGAGATTTAAGGTAGTCATGGAAAAGGGCAAGGATGGACCGGAAATAAAGGTTCTAAATTGGGGGAAGGCCGATTTTAATATGATAAGGCATGATCTGGCCAATGTGGACTGGGATCAGCTACTTGAAGGAAAATCCACATCGGAGCAATGGGAGTCTTTCAGAAAAGAAATTGAGAGAGTACAATGGCAACATGTTCCAGTAAAGGTCAAGGGTGGGACCAACAAGCCCAGGGAACCTTGGATGTCAAGGGATATACGAGAATGGATTAGGAAAAAAAGGGGGGCTTTTGGCAGATACAAAGGACTAAAGACAGAGGAAGCCCTAGAGGAGTATAAAAAGTGCAGGGGGATACTTAAAAAAGAAATTAGGAGAGCGAGGAGGGGCCATGAAATAACACTGGCGAGCAAAATAAAGGAAAATCCTAAGGTGTTTTATAAGTATATTAAGGGCAAGAAGATAACTAGGGAAAGAGTAGGGCCCATTAGGGACCAAAGTGGCAAGCTGTGTGTAGAGCCAGATGATGTAGGTGGGGTTTTAAATGAATTTTTTGCATCTGTGTTCACTATGGAGAAGGACGATGTAGACATAGAAATCGAGCAGGGGGACTGTGATATACTTGAACATATTAGCATCGAGAGGGAGGAGGTACTAGCGGTTTTAGTGGGCTTAAAAGTGGATAAATCCCCAGGCCCGGACGAGATGTATCCCAGGCTACTATGTGAGGCAAAGGAGGAGATTGCAGGGGCTCTGACACAAATTTTCAGAACCTCTCTGGCCACAGGGGATGTGCCAGAGGACTGGAGAACAGCTAACGTAGTACCATTATTCAAGAAGGGTAGTAGGGATAAACCAGGGAATTATAGGCCAGTGAGCCTAACATCAGTGGTAGAGAAATTATTGGAAAAAATTCTGAGGGACAGAATTAGTCTCCACTTGGAGAGGCAAGGATTAATTAGGAATAGCTGGCATGGCTTTGTCAAGGGAAGATCATGTCTGACCAATTTGATTGAATTTTTCGAGGGGGTGACTAGGTGTGTGGATGAGGGTAGTGCAATGGATGTGGCTTACATGGATTTCAGTAAGGCTTTTGATAAAGTCCCGCATAGGAGACTGGTCAGGAAGGTAAGAGCCCATGGGATCCAGGGTGCCTTGGCACATTGGATCCAAAACTGGCTTAGTGGCAGAAGGCAGAGGGTGATGGTGGAAGGTTGTTGTTGTAACTGGAAGCCTGTGTCCAGTGGGGTACCGCAGGGATCGGTGCTGGGTCCCTTGCTGTTTGTCGTCTACATTAATGATTTGGATGTGAATGTAAAGGGTATGATCAGTAAGTTCGCAGATGACACGAAAATTGGTGGGGTGGTAAATAGCAAGGAGGGAAGCCTCAGGCTACAGGACGATATAGATGGGTTGGTCAGATGGGCGGAACAGTGGCAAATGGAATTTAACCCTGAAAAGTGTGAGGTGATGCATTTTGGACAGACTAACAAGGCAAGGGAATACACAATGAATGGTAAGACCCTAGGAAAGAGAGGATCAGAGGGACCTTGGTGTGCATGTACATAGATCCCTGAAGGCAGCAGAACAGGTGGATAAGGTGGTTAAAAAGGCATATGGGATACTTGCCTTCATTAGCCGAGGCATAGAATATAAGAGCAGGGAGGTTATGATAGAGCTGTACAAAACGCTGGTAAGGCCACAGCTGGAGTACTGTGTGCAGTTCTGGTTGCCACAGTATATGAAAGATGTGATTGCTTTGGAGAGGGTGCAGAGGAGATTTACCAGGATGTTACCTGGGCTGGAGCGCTTCAGCTATGAAGAAAGACTGGACAGGCTAGGGTTGTTTTCCTTGGAGCAGAGAAGGCTGAGGGGGGACCTGATTGAGGTGTACAAAATTATATGGGGCATAGATAGGGTAGATAGTGATGTAAGAAAAAGGAGGCTTACCATCAAGTAACTTTAAAGTAAGCTTTAAGTAACTTATAAACACACTATATACAAGAGAGGTCTTTACCATGCCTCTGGTAGAAGCCTCTTACAATACTGAACAGACCAGTATTTATACCAGTCCAACAGGAAGTGACACATGACAGGAAGTGAGGTATGTACACAGTTCATAGTTCATAGTTCACAGTTCACAGTTCACAGGAAGTGATGACATAACTTCCCGGAAGTTATTATTTTTATCACATTCTTCCCTCCTGCAGGTTTAGGAGGCTGTGGTCTACCTTTTGGTCCGCAGCCGCCGAACAAGGAAGAGTCGCACCCGTTTGGATTCCCGTCGTAGAGGGTCGCTGGTCCGCTTACATGCGGTTGGCCATTGGCCAGAGTCCGTGTGGCCTGGATTGCCCTGTGAAGGGTCGGGGAGATCATGGCTTCGAGTACGAGCCCCAATAGGTTCAAAGTCAGACTGCCTCTGTTCAGAGGGAGGTGCAGAGCTGGTCTGTGGCGGACCAGTACTTTCATGCGTGGTACTGGGAGGGTCGCAACCTTGAGCACGGGGTTCTACCGGCACCAAGCTAGTTGGTGTCCGATCAGGATCCTGGAGAGGGGTACCCGATAGGTCCCAAGAGTTTCCTGGTGAAATGCCATCACCCGATGTCCCACTAGGTCCTGGTGGGCAGGGAGCCAGATCCCGTAATGATACGGTAGATTCTCGGCCGTCGGAATATCGTATGTTTGCATAGGTGGGGTTGGCATCGGTTAGTTCGACCTCGTCTACAAGAGGGTCATTTTTAGACGTCCGAACGTATCTTCGGAGTAATACAGGTCCAGGAGTAGTTAGCCATGACGGGAGTGATGTCCCATGAGATGAGCGACGCTGGAATCCAAAGAACCGCTCATGAGGTGTAGTATTTGTGGCTGTAGAAAGCAGGGACCGTATAGAGTGCAATGCATCCGGAAGCACTGTTTCCCATTGCTGGTCTGGTAGGCCCCGAGATCTTAAAGCGAGACGTACGGAATTCCAGATGATACCGTTATACCTCTCTACCTGCCCATTTCCGATGGGATGGTATGGTGTTGTTTTGCTTGTAGCAATTCCCCGTTCTGAGAGGTAGTCCTTGAGTTCCCTCGACATAAAGGATGGACCCCGATCTGAGTGAATATAAGCCGGCATGCCACAGAGAGAAAATACCTGCTCAAGGCAGCAGATTACTGTGGACGCCAGCATATTGGAGCAGGGGAAGGCAAACGGAAAACGTGAATATTCGTCGATCATGGTGAGCAAATATGTGTTCCGAGTTGAAGAGGGCACTGGGCCCTTAAAATCGATGCTAAGTCGTTGCATCGGTTGGGTTGCATGTATGAGTATACCATCTGAGGGGCGGAAGAACTGAGGTTTTAATTCCGCACAAAGCCGGCATTCTGAGCATATTTTCTTTACATCTCCAGTGGAAAAAGGGAGATTCCGTGATCGTACGAAATGTAGCATGCGCGTAACGCCAGGATGACACAAACCATTGTGGACATCCATGAGGGTGGAGGATGACATAGTGGAGCAGAATGCCCGTGTGAGGGTGTCCGGGGCCACATTCTCCTTGCCAGGCCGATAGAGAATGGTATAACCAAAAGAGGCCAGTTCCATCCTCCAAAGTTGTATTTTATTATTCTTAATTTTGGTTCGTTTTCGATTATCGAACATGAAGGCGACTGATCGTTGGTCCGTGATCAATGTAAAGTGCTGGCGAGCTAGAAAATGGTTCCACTTCCGTACTGCCTCTATGATGGCTGTGGCTTCTTTCTCAATCGGAGGATAATGTAGCTCGGCACCTTGTAAGGTCCTGGACATAAATGCTACAGGACGACCTTCCTGATTCAGAGTAGCCGAGATCGCCACCTCCGAGGCATCACATTCAACCACGAAAGGGAGATTCTCATCAATGGAGTGAAGAGCCGCTTTCTCCAACTGTTTTTTGAGAAGGTTAAAGGCTGCAACAGCCGCTGTTCCCAGTGGAAATGATCTAGCATGCAGCAAGGGTTGGATTTTGTCCGAAAAATGAGGAATCCATTTAGCGTAGTATGCAAACAGACCGAGAGCCCGACGTAAAGAAGCCGGATTCTTAGGTGACGGGAGCTCTTGGAGCGGGCGAAGTCTTTCTGGGTCTGGCTTAATGATACCATTGCCTACGCAGTAGCCAAGGATGTTGATGGTCGGTTGCGACTCAACAGATTTGGATTCATTCAGGGTCAAATTACGGCGATGGAGGGCATCCCGAAATTTTTGGAGGTTGGAGTCGTGTTCCTGTTGATCGTGACCTGCAATGGTAATGTTATCAAGATAGGGAAAAGTGTCCCTTAGGTTTTCCTGCTTAACCAGGCCATCCATTGCCCGTTGAAAGACAGCCACTCCATTAGTAACCCCGAATGGGAGGCGACGAAATTGGTACAGCCGTCCATTAGCCTCAAAGGCTGTGTACTGCTTATCTGAGACCTTCAAGGGTAACTGATGATAGGCACTTTTTAAATCATAAGTTGAGAACACTTTGTATTCGGCCAGTTTATTAACCATATCATCAATGCGTGGCAATGGGTAGGCGTCCAAGTCGGTATATTGGTTGATGGTTTGTGAATAATCGATGCATAGTCGCTGTTTGTGAGGTTTTAGAGGGTTCTTGACAATGACGACTTGAGCCCGCCAGGGCGACGAACATGGTTCAATGATATCCTCTGCTAGAAGTCGAGAGATTTCAGCCGCAATAAAAGATTGGTCTTCCTGATTAAAGCGCCGCGATTTCGTTATTATCGGTTGGCATTGAGGCGGAATACTGGCAAATAATGAGGGTTCATCAAGTGAAGCTGCTGATAATGCACAAAATGGTAATTTAGACGGTATATTAGAAATAGTAAGTCCGGGTTTGGATCCACCAAACTCAATGGTGAGTTTCTTATGCTGTTTTTGGAAGTCCAGCCCTAAGAGGAGATCACTACATAAGTCCTTGAGCACCGAAAGTCGGGTGGAGGGATACATACGACCATGAAGTGTCATATCAACAACACAAAAGCCGGAGATTCTGGTATTAAGTGATGACTGGGCCATCGCAATTGCCTGGTCCGATGGGAAGACATGTAGTTTCAATTTCGCAACAATCTGTTCCTTAATGAAACTATCAGTACTTCCTGAGTCAATTAAGGCATCTAAGGTATGCCCTTTAATTGAAATTTTTGTGGCTGCATGAGACAGGTTCTGTGGGCAAGCAGCTGTAATTGGTGTCGTTGCACAGAGAGTGGCTAAAACTCTCGGTGTGCTTCTTCGGGAGAGAGCTCGAGAGGAAGCTTGATAGGCCCTAGCTGGAGCATCTTGATAGGCCCTAATTGGGGCAGTTCGGTAGGCCTTAGCTGGATTGGCCCTCGTAGAGGCCCTTGATAGGCAAACTTTAGCAAAGTGTCCTTTTTTCCCGCAATAACTGCAGATTGCATTGCGAGCAGGGCAGGTTTTCCTAGGGTGAAAAGCATCTCCACAAAAGAAGCATTCCTTCCTAGATTGCCAAGAGGCTGCTAAAGTGGGGTCGTCCTCCTCTTCTTCATCAGAATTATCAGAATTAGATTCCCCCATGATAGGGTTCACCTGAGACCGCTTGAATTGTCTGGTTGCAGCTACAGCAGCAGATCGAGATCTGGGCAGCTGATAGAGGTCTGCATTTCTCTTTGCCAAATCCAGTGAACAAGCTAGGTCAAAAGCTTTTTGTAGCTCAAGTGTTTTACTTTCTAGTAGACGCTGGCGTATAAATGGAGAGGCAATCCCGCAGATGAAAGCATCACGAATCATTTCTTGGTGGTACAGCTCAGCTGAGGCTGCCTGAAAGTTACAATCTACGCTGAGCCTGCGAAGTTCTTGCAGGAATTCGTCAATTGATTCCCCTGGCCCTTGTCGGGCTGTGGCCAGTAGATGTCTAGCATAGACCTCATTTGGGGTCTTGGCATACAGTTTCTTAAGTGCCCGAATCACCTCATCGTAATTATCCCATTCATCAACATATTCGAACACTTTTGGGGTCACATAATTGATAAGTATCTTCAACCTAGCAGGAGCATCCGCTTCACATTCATCCAGAAAATTCTCAAAAGTACGGTACCAATGCTTCCATACCCTGCCAGCTGCTGGTGCATTCGGGTCCAAGTCCAGACGAATAGGTCTAAGGATTTTCTCCATGATGGGTGGTTCCCTGGATCCTTAATTCCGAGTTTGTCCGAAGGTCTAGTATTTGTGAGTGTAAATACTAAGTTACTTAAATTGATGTAAGAAAAAGGAGGCTTACCATCAAGTAACTTTAAAGTAAGCTTTAAGTAACTTATAAACACACTATATACAAGAGAGGTCTTTACCATGCCTCTGGTAGAAGCCTCTTACAATACTGAACAGACCAGTATTTATACCAGTCCAACAGGAAGTGACACATGACAGGAAGTGAGGTATGTACACAGTTCATAGTTCACAGTTCACAGGAAGTGATGACATAACTTCCCGGAAGTTATTATTTTTATCACAGATAGTAAGGAACTTTTCCCTTTAGTAGAGGGGTCAATAACAAGGGGGTATAGATTCAAGGTAAGGGGCAGGAGGTTTAGAGGGGATTTGAGGAAAAACTTTTTCACCCAGAGGGTGGTTGGAATCTGGAACTCACTGCCTGAAAGGGTGGTAGAGGCAGGTACCCTCACAACATTCAAGAAGCATTTGGATGAGCACTTGAAATGCCATAGCATACAAGGCTACGGACCAAATGTTGGAAAATGGGATTAGATTAGACAGGGCTTGATGGCCGGCGCGGACGCGATGGGCCGAAGGGCCTCTTTCTGTGCTGTATAACTCTATCTATGACTCTATGAAAATAACCACTTGACAAGATAAGGGAGGGCAACCAGCACCCATGAACAGTACAACAGCTAAAAGCATTGCCTTCATGAAAGAAGTGGTCAAAAGGGTGAAAATAATAATGAAAAACTCTAATACAACAGTGATTCAATTCAATTCAATTCAATTAAATTTTATTTGTCATATATGCAGCAAACGTGTGTACTGCACAATGAAATGTTGATTTTTACGATCTTACTGTTCATATGCTAAAATAAGTACATGTACTCATTTATGTTAAATGTCAAATACCATAACTTCATATTGTATCAGCTAGTGCTTGTGTCACTTTTTAAAGGATATACACTCCACCCCCATGTATTTAAAGAGAAGTGTTCTCCTTCTGCAATCAGAGACTTAATGAGTTGTGGTTCCACTGCAGAACAAACAAACAGATGGAAGCTCTACTCAGTAATATGAAATCTGTAATTATGCCACTTCATTCTACTTGCCAGTACTTGTAATCCCCACTTATGCCAAACTATTCTTCAGAAATATAAGCTTCATTTTTACTATTTGCAAAGGTATGCAAAAGTCCATGTAAGAAGCTTATATTAATGGGAATTGTTCCTTGCTGCCCCATTTTCGTTTGTGTTAAGTAAACAGATCTGGTTTTAACATGAAAAAGAAAAGCGCTAATGTGAATTACAGGAAACTCTTTGGTATCCGGCACCGACGGGACCAGCGTGTTGCCGGTTTATCAAAATTTCCGGATGACGGAGAGGGTTATCTACCGAGGCTATTTTTAACAAAGAAAAATAAAAAAATCAAGGAATGTGCAGTATACAGTAATTGGGTACACACCTACAGAATGTTGTGTTAAATGGATGGTGGAAGATGCTTGATTAAGTACAGTACTGCCAGTTGAGGGCAATCCATAACTCTTTAATTACTTAACAGTAAAACAAAACTTATAAATGACTGTACAGTACAGTATAAAGTACTGTGGTTGACTGTACACTTATTCCAAGTCAGCTGGTTCATCAGGAATATCCATGTCAGCTGGGTCATCAGGATCATGCACTTCAACAGATTCTTCAGGCACTTCCACTGCTTCAACTCTTTTGGAAGCTTTCTTAAACATGTTCCGGATGTCTGC
Organism: Somniosus microcephalus; assembly: GCF_052327205.1. Lineage (NCBI taxonomy): Eukaryota > Metazoa > Chordata > Chondrichthyes > Squaliformes > Somniosidae > Somniosus > Somniosus microcephalus. The sequence goes on along the minus strand of NC_140996.1, from coordinate 134,815,639 downwards.
TTGCTTAGTGGACTCTTGCCTTCTTTGTAGAAAGGTGGAATGCAGAATATGGAGGTGCATAACTTCTTGGGCAGAATAGCAAGAATGGCTTTCAGCAAATTTGAGTAATGAAACAAAATCTTCTGCAGCTTTAGCCCAAGAAATGTTGTTCTCTTCAGAAATCTCATCCTCTTTACTTTCCATCTCACTTTCCTTTTCTTCCTTTGGATTCTAAAACATTCTCCATTATTTCATCATCACTTAGCATATGCACAACAGCAACTTCTCTATCTGCATCAACCCACTGCTCAATATCACTTTCACTGAGGTGACGTAGAGGGTTTGCTGGGCCTACATTTTTCACCATGCCAGCCATTTCCATTACTGTAGTCCTCTTGGGACGAACATTGAACCCATGAAATTCCTCCTCTGAAGAATAACCTTCAGCAAACAGTACAGAAGGCCACAATTTGCGCCAGGCTTGTCTCAAAGTGTGACCTTTCACCAAGTTCCAGGAACATGCAACATTAAAGATGGCACCTTTAAGATTGTATTCCTTCTGAAATGCGTGAATACCTGTATTGTCATCTTGGCTTATCAGTTTACGTAGGAAGTCTTTCTTGTAACGACACTTGAGATTTTGGATAACGCCCTGGTCCATGGGTTCACAGGAAATCACAGCAACCCCACAGTGCAGATAGAGGCCATTTCGGCCCATCGAGCCTGCACCGACACATATCCCACCCGATCCCCGTAACCCCTACACCAACACATATCCCACCCTATCCCCGTAACCCCACGTATTTAATCCCCCTAACACTAAGGGTCAATTTATCATAGCCAATCAACCTAACTCGCACATCTTTGGACTGTGGGAGGAAACCGGAGCACCCGGAGGAAACCCACGCAAACACGGGGAGAATGTGCAAACTCCACACAGACAGTCGCCCGAGGCCGGATTCGAACCCGGGTCCCTGGCGCTGTGAGGCAACAGTGCTAACCACTATGCCACCGTTGTATGAGAGAAGTTACATTTGGTGGCAAATAAATGGTGAAAATATTTCCCGAAACCAACTCGGATTCATGCAGATGGGCTCTACAATTATCAAGCAATAAAATGCATTTGCTATCTTCAGGTTTCCCTATTCTACGGAAATGTTCCCTCACAGATGGAACAAAAATATGATGGAACCAATTCAAAAAGATTTCTTTATCCATCCAAGCATTTCTTTGAGCTTTGTACTCAACAGGTAAGTACCTCACATTTTTAAATGCACAGGGATTTTTATACTTCCCAATGACAAGAAGTTTAACCCGGTGTGATCCAGCAGCTTTCGCACATGTTAGCACGGTTACACGATCTTTATTTTTCTTGTAACCTGAAGCATTAGCCTCACTAGCCCCAGCAAGCGTTGATTCTGGCAAAAACCTCCAAAATAAGCCAGTTTCATTGGCATTGTATAGCTGTGCTGGCGACAAATCATGTTGCTGCACAATCCAATTGAAATAATCGCAGTATTCTTCTGCGGCGTCGTGATCAGCTGATTTCTTCTCCCCAGAAATATCGAGTCGTCGTATCCCGTGCCGTACCTTGAAGCACATTAGCCATCCCTCAGAGAATGCACACTTGTCAGTGAGCTCCATCTTTGCGTAGAAATCCTTCGCTTTTTCAATTAGCATGGGTCTGGAAATCGGAACACCCTCTGAACGCTTAAGAGAAAACCACTCATAAAGCACGGTATCCAGCTCTTCAAGCTTAGGCTTACGAAGCGTATGCCGTTTCTCTACACTCTTAGATGTCTCCGAGCTTGAATAAAACTTGAGCAGCTTATCCTTTTGCGATTTGATGTCGTAGATTGTTGACGAACCGATTTTGAATTCATTCATAATGTTGATACGCTTCTCTCCCCTTTCTAGTCGTTGGCATATCTCGATTTTCTGTTTTAAAGTTAACACCACTCTCTTCCTTTTACTTGGACCAACTTTTGGGATTTCTATAATGCAATCCAATGACTACCAGCAGCGTGGGAGACACACAGTGTAATAATAATAAATAACTTCCGGGAAGTTATGTGCACATCACTTCCTGTGAACTGTGAACTCTGTGCATACATCACTTCCTGTGCATATGTCACTTCCTGTGTTTGGACTAGTATAAATACTGAACTGCTCAGTATGGTAAAAGGGCTTCACCTAGAGGCATGGTGAAGACCGCTCTTGTATATAGTATGATTATAAGTTGCTTAAAGCTTACTTTAAAGTTCCTTGATGTGTGAGACTCTTTTGTTACATCAATTTAAGCAACTTAGTATTTACACTCACAAGTACTAGACCTTCAGACAAACTCGGAGTTAAGGATCCAGGGAACCACCCATCATGGAAAACATCCTTAAACCTACTCGTCTGGACTTGGACCCAAACGCACCAGCAGCTGGCAGGGTATGGAAGCATTGGTACCGTACTTTTGAGAATTTTCTTGATGAATGTAAAGCGAATGCTTCTACTAAACTGAGGATACTTATCAACTATGTGACCCCAACAGTGTTTGAATATGTTGATGAATGGGATAATTACGATGAGGTGATCCGGGCACTTAAAAAACTATATGCCAAGACCGCAAATGAGGTCGATGCTAGACATCTACTGGCCACAGCCCGACAAGGGCCAGAGGAATCGATTAACGAATTCCTTCAAGAACTTCGCAGGCTCAGCGTAGATTGTAACTTTCAGGCAGCCTCGGCTGAGCTGTACCATGAAGAAATGATTCGTGATGCTTTCATCTGCGGGATTGCCTCTCCATTTATACGCCAGCGTCTACTGGAAAGTAAAACACTTGAGCTACAAAAGGCTTTTGACCTGGCTTGTTCTCTGGATTTGGCTAAGAAAAATGCAGACCTCGATCAGCTGCCCAGATCTCGATCTGCTGCTGTAACTGCAACCAGACGATTCAAGTGGCCTCAGGTGAACCCTATCATGGAGGAATCTAATCCTGATGATACTTCTGATGAAGAAGAGGAGTATGACCCCACTTTAGCAGCCTCTTGGCAATCTAGGAAGGAATGCTTCTTTTGTGGAGATTCTTTTCACCCTAGGAAATTCTGCCCTGCTCGCAATGCGATCTGCAGTCATTGCGATAAAAAGGGACACTGCAAAAGTTTGCCAATCAAGAGCCTCTACGAGGGCCTATCCAGCTAAGGCCTACCGAACTGCCCCAATTAGGGCCTATCAAGGTGCTCCGGCTAGGACCTATTAAGCTTCCTCTCGAGCTCTCTCCCGAAGAAGCACACCTAGAGTTTCAGCCACTCTCTGTGCAACCACACCAATTACAGCTGCTTGCCCACAGAACCTGTTTCATGCAGCTACAAAAGTTTCAATTAATGGGCATACCTTAGATGCCTTAATTGACTCAGGAAGTACTGATAGTTTCATTAGAGAACAGATTGTTGCGAAATTGAAACTACATATCTTCCCATCGGACCAGGCAATTGCGATGGCTCAGTCATCACTTAATACCAGAATCTTCGGCTTTTGTATTATTGATATGACACTTAATGGTCGCATGTATCCCTCCACCCGACTTTCGGTGCTCAAGGACTTATGTAGTGATCTCATCTTAGGGCTGGATTTTCAAAAACAGCATAAGAAACTCACCATTGAGTTCGGCGGATCCAAACCTGGACTTACTATTTCTAATATACTGTCTAAATTACCGTTTTGTGCATTATCAGCAGCTTCACTTGATGAACCCTCATTATTTGCCAGTATTCCTCCTCGATGCAAACCAATAATAACGAAATCGCAGTGCTTTAGTCAGGAAGACCAATCTTTTATTGAGGCTGAAATCTCTCGACTTTTAGCAGAGGATATCATCGAACCATGTTCGTCGCCCTGGCGGGCTCAAATCGTCATCATCAAGAACCCTCTAAAACCTCACAAACAATGACTATGCATTGATTATTCGCAAACCATCAATCAATATACTGACTTGGATGCCTACCCATTGCCACGCATTGATGATATGGTTAATAAACTGGCCGAATACAAAGTGTTCTCAACTTACAATTTAAAAAGTGCCTATCATCAGGTACCCTTGAAGGTCTCAGATAAGCAGTACACGGCCTTTGAGGCTAATGGACGGCTGTACCAATTTCGTCGCCTCCCATTCGGGGTTACTAATGGAGTGGCTGTCTTCCAACGGGCAATGGATGGCCTGGTTAAGCAGGAAAACTTAAGGGACACTTTTCCCTATCTTGATAACATTTACTATTGCAGGTCACGATCAACAGGAACACGACGCCAACCTCCAAAAATTTCGGGATGCCCTCCATCACCGTAACTTAACTTTGAATGAATCTAAATCTGTTGAGTCGCAACCGACCATCAACATCCTTGGCTACTGCGTAGGCAATGGTATCATTAAGCCAGACCCAGAAAGACTTCGCCCGCTCCAAGAGCTCCCGTCACCTAAGAATCCGGCTTCTTTACGTCGGGCTCTCGGTCTGTTTGCAAACTACGCTAAATGGATTCCTCATTTCTCAGACAAAATCCAACCCTTGCTGCATGCTCGATCATTTCCATTGGAAACAGCGGCTGTTGCAGCCTTTAACCTTCTCAAAAAACAGTTGGAGAAAGCGGCTCTTCACTCCATCGATGAGAATCTCCCTTTCATAGTCGAATGTGATGCCTCGGAGGTGGCGATCTCGGCTACTCTAAATCAGGAAGGTCGTCCTGTAGCATTTATGTCCAGGACCTTACAAGGTGCCGAGCTACATTATCCTCCAGTTGAGAAGGAAGCCACAGCCATCATAGAGGCGGTACGGAAGTGGAACCATTTCCTAGCTCGCCAGCACTTTACATTAATCACGGATCAGCGATCAGTCGCCTTCATGCTCGATAATCGAAAACGAACCAAAATTAAGAATAATAAAATACAGCTTTGGAGGATGGAACTGGCCTCTTTTGGTTACACCATTCACTATCGACCTGGCAAGGAGAATGTGGCCCCGGATACCCTCACACGAGCATTCTGCTCCACTATGTCATCCTCTACTCTCATAGATGTCCATAATGGATTGTGTCATCCTGGCGTTACGCGCATGCTACATTTCGTACGATCACGGAATCTCCCTTTTTCTACTGGAGATGTAAAGAAAATGTGCTCAGAATGCCGGCTTTGTGCAGAATTAAAACCTCAGTTCTTCCGCCCCTCAGATGGTACGCTCATACACGCAACCCAACCGATGCAACGACTTAGCATCGATTTTAAGGGCCCAGTGCCCTCTTCAACTCGGAACACATATTTGCTCACCATGATTGATGAATATTCACGTTTTCCGTTTGCCTTCCCCTGCTCCAATATGCTGGCGTCCACAGTAATCTGCTGCCTTGAGCAGGTATTTTCTCTGTGGCATGGCGGCTTACATTCACTCGGATCGGGGTCCATCCTTTATGTCAAGGGAACTCAAGGACTACCTCTCAGAACGGGGAATTGCTACAAGCAAAACGACGCCATATCATCCCATCGGAAATGGGCAGGTATAACGGTATCATCTGGAATTCCGTACATCTTGCTTTAAGATCTCGGGGCCTACCAAACCAGCAATGGAAAGCAGTGCTTCCGGATGCATTGCACTCTATACGGTCCCTTCTTTCTACAGCCACAAATACTACACCTCATGAGCGGTTCTTTGGATTCCAGCGTCGCTCATCTTATGGGACATCCCTCCCGTCATGGCTAACTACTCCTGGACCTGTACTACTCCGAAGATACGTTCGGACGTCTAAAAATGACCCTCTCGTAGACGAGGTCGAACTAACCGATGCCAACCCCACCTATGCATACATACGATATCCCGACGGCCGAGAATCTACCGTATCATTACGGGACCTGGCTCCCTGCCCACCAGGACCTAGTGGGACATCGAGTGATGGTATTTTACCAGGAGCCTCTTGGAACCTACCGGGTACCCCTCTCCAGGATCCTGATCTGACACCAACTAGCTTGGTGCCGGTAGAACCCCGTACTCAAAGTTGCGACCCTCCCAGTACCGCGCACCAAAGTACTGATCCGCCACAGACCAGCTCTGCACCTCCCTCTGAACAGAGACAGACCGACTCTGTACCTATTGGGACTCGTACACGAAGCCATGATCTCCCCGACCCTTCACAGGGTAATCCAGGCCACACAGACTCTGACCAATGGCCAACAGCTTGTAAGCGGACCAGCGACCCTCTACGACGGGAACCCAAACGGGTGCGACTCTTCCTCGTTCGGCGGCTGCGGAATAAAAGGAAGACCACAGCCTTCTAATCTCGCAGGAGGGAAGAATGTAATAATAATAAATAACTTCCGGGAAGTTATGTGCACATCACTTCCTGTGAACTGTGAACTCTGTGCATACATCACTTCCTGTGCATACGTCACTTCCTGTGTTTGGACTAGTATAAATACTGAACTGCTCAGTATGGTAAAAGGGCTTCACCTAGAGGCATGGTGAAGACCGCTCTTGTATATAGTATGATGATTATAAGTTGCTTAAAGCTTACTTTAAAGTTCCTTGAAGTGTGAGACTCTTTTGTTACATCAATTTAAGCAACTTAGTATTTACACTCACAAGTACTAGACCTTCAGACAAACTCGGAGTTAAGGATCCAGGGAACCACCCATCATGGAAAACATCCTTAAACCTACTCGTCTGGACTTGGACCCAAACGCACCAGCAGCTGGCAGGGTATGGAAGCATTGGTACCGTACTTTTGAGAATTTTCTTGATGAATGTAAAGCGAATGCTTCTACTAAACTGAGGATACTTATCAACTATGTGACCCCAACAGTGTTTGAATATGTTGATGAATGGGATAATTACGATGAGGTGATCCGGGCACTTAAAAAACTATATGCCAAGACCGCAAATGAGGTCGATGCTAGACATCTACTGGCCACAGCCCGACAAGGGCCAGAGGAATCGATTAACGAATTCCTTCAAGAACTTCGCAGGCTCAGCGTAGATTGTAACTTTCAGGCAGCCTCGGCTGAGCTGTACCATGAAGAAATGATTCGTGATGCTTTCATCTGCGGGATTGCCTCTCCATTTATACGCCAGCGTCTACTGGAAAGTAAAACACCTGAGCTACAAAAGGCTTTTGACCTGGCTTGTTCTCTGGATTTGGCTAAGAAAAATGCAGACCTCGATCAGCTGCCCAGATCTCGATCTGCTGCTGTAACTGCAACCAGACGATTCAAGTGGCCTCAGGTGAACCCTATCATGGAGGAATCTAATCCTGATGATACTTCTGATGAAGAAGAGGAGTATGACCCCACTTTAGCAGCCTCTTGGCAATCTAGGAAGGAATGCTTCTTTTGTGGAGATTCTTTTCACCCTAGGAAATTCTGCCCTGCTCGCAATGCGATCTGCAGTCATTGCGATAAAAAGGGACACTGCAAAAGTTTGCCAATCAAGAGCCTCTACGAGGGCCTATCCAGCTAAGGCCTACCGAACTGCCCCAATTAGGGCCTATCAAGGTGCTCCGGCTAGGACCTATTAAGCTTCCTCTCGAGCTATCTCCCGAAGAAGCACACCTAGAGTTTCAGCCACTCTCTGTGCAACCACACCAATTACAGCTGCTTGCCCACAGAACCTGTTTCATGCAGCTACAAAAGTTTCAATTAATGGGCATACCTTAGATGCCTTAATTGACTCAGGAAGTACTGATAGTTTCATTAGAGAACAGATTGTTGCGAAATTGAAACTACATATCTTCCCATCGGACCAGGCAATTGCGATGGCTCAGTCATCACTTAATACCAGAATCTCCGGCTTTTGTATTATTGATATGACACTTAATGGTCGCATGTATCCCTCCACCCGACTTTCGGTGCTCAAGGACTTATGTAGTGATCTCATCTTAGGGCTGGATTTTCAAAAACAGCATAAGAAACTCACCATTGAGTTCGGCGGATCCAAACCTGGACTTACTATTTCTAATATACTGTCTAAATGACCGTTTTGTGCATTATCAGCAGCTTCACTTGATGAACCCTCATTATTTGCCAGTATTCCTCCTCGATGCAAACCAATAATAACGAAATCGCGATGCTTTAGTCAGGAAGACCAATCTTTTATTGAGGCTGAAATCTCTCGACTTTTAGCAGAGGATATCATCGAACCATGTTCGTCGCCCTGGCGGGCTCAAATCGTCATCGTCAAGAACCCTCTAAAACCTCACAAACAATGACTATGCATTGATTATTCGCAAACCATCAATCAATATACTGACTTGGATGCCTACCCATTGCCACGCATTGATGATATGGTTAATAAACTGGCCGAATACAAAGTGTTCTCAACTTACAATTTAAAAAGTGCCTATCATCAGGTACCCTTGAAGGTCTCAGATAAGCAGTACACGGCCTTTGAGGCTAATGGACGGCTGTACCAATTTCGTCGCCTCCCATTCGGGGTTACTAATGGAGTGGCTGTCTTCCAACGGGCAATGGATGGCCTGGTTAAGCAGGAAAACTTAAGGGACACTTTTCCCTATCTTGATAACATTTACTATTGCAGGTCACGATCAACAGGAACACGACGCCAACCTCCAAAAATTTCGGGATGCCCTCCATCACCGTAACTTAACTTTGAATGAATCTAAATCTGTTGAGTCGCAACCGACCATCAACATCCTTGGCTACTGCGTAGGCAATGGTATCATTAAGCCAGACCCAGAAAGACTTCGCCCGCTCCAAGAGCTCCCGTCACCTAAGAATCCGGCTTCCTTACGTCGGGCTCTCGGTCTGTTTGCAAACTACGCTAAATGGATTCCTCATTTCTCAGACAAAATCCAACCCTTGCTGCATGCTCGATCATTTCCATTGGAAACAGCGGCTGTTGCAGCCTTTAACCTTCTCAAAAAACAGTTGGAGAAAGCGGCTCTTCACTCCATTGATGAGAATCTCCCTTTCATAGTCGAATGTGATGCCTCGGAGGTGGCGATCTCGGCTACTCTAAATCAGGAAGGTCGTCCTGTAGCATTTATGTCCAGGACCTTACAAGGTGCCGAGCTACATTATCCTCCAGTTGAGAAGGAAGCCACAGCCATCATAGAGGCGGTACGGAAGTGGAACCATTTCCTAGCTCGCCAGCACTTTACATTAATCACGGATCAGCGATCAGTCGCCTTCATGCTCGATAATCGAAAACGAACCAAAATTAAGAATAATAAAATACAGCTTTGGAGGATGGAACTGGCCTCTTTTGGTTACACCATTCACTATCGACCTGGCAAGGAGAATGTGGCCCCGGATACCCTCACACGAGCATTCTGCTCCACTATGTCGTCCTCTACTCTCATAGATGTCCATAATGGATTGTGTCATCCTGGCGTTACGCGCATGCTACATTTCGTACGATCACGGAATCTCCCTTTTTCTACTGGAGATGTAAAGAAAATGTGCTCAGAATGCCGGCTTTGTGCAGAATTAAAACCTCAGTTCTTCCGCCCCTCAGATGGTACGCTCATACACGCAACCCAACCGATGCAACGACTTAGCATCGATTTTAAGGGCCCAGTGCCCTCTTCAACTCGGAACACATATTTGCTCACCATGATTGATGAATATTCACGTTTTCCGTTTGCCTTCCCCTGCTCCAATATGCTGGCGTCCACAGTAATCTGCTGCCTTGAGCAGGTATTTTCTCTGTGGCATGGCGGCTTACATTCACTCGGATCGGGGTCCATCCTTTATGTCAAGGGAACTCAAGGACTACCTCTCAGAACAGGGAATTGCTACAAGCAAAACGACGCCATATCATCCCATCGGAAATGGGCAGGTATAACGGTATCATCTGGAATTCCGTACATCTTGCTTTAAGATCTCGGGGCCTACCAAACCAGCAATGGAAAGCAGTGCTTCCGGATGCATTGCACTCTATACGGTCCCTTCTTTCTACAGCCACAAATACTACACCTCATGAGCGGTTCTTTGGATTCCAGCGTCGCTCATCTTATGGGACATCCCTCCCGTCATGGCTAACTACTCCTGGACCTGTACTACTCCGAAGATACGTTCGGACGTCTAAAAATGACCCTCTCGTAGACGAGGTCGAACTAACCGATGCCAACCCCACCTATGCATACATACGATATCCCGACAGCCGAGAATCTACCGTATCATTACGGGACCTGGCTCCCTGCCCACCAGGACCTAGTGGGACATCGAGTGATGGTATTTTACCAGGAGCCTCTTGGAACCTACCGGGTACCCCTCTCCAGGATCCTGATCTGACACCAACTAGCTTGGTGCCGGTAGAACCCCGTACTCAAAGTTGCGACCCTCCCAGTACCGCGCACCAAAGTACTGATCCGCCACAGACCAGCTCTGCACCTCCCTCTGAACAGAGACAGACCGACTCTGTACCTATTGGGACTCGTACACGAAGCCATGATCTCCCCGACCCTTCACAGGGTAATCCAGGCCACACAGACTCTGACCAATGGCCAACAGCTTGTAAGCGGACCAGCGACCCTCTACGACGGGAACCCAAACGGGTGCGACTCTTCCTCGTTCGGCGGCTGCGGAATAAAAGGAAGACCACAGCCTTCTAATCTCGCAGGAGGGAAGAATGTAATAATAATAAATAACTTCCGGGAAGTTATGTGCACATCACTTCCTGTGAACTGTGAACTCTGTGCATACATCACTTCCTGTGCATACGTCACTTCCTGTGTTTGGACTAGTATAAATACTGAACTGCTCAGTATGGTAAAAGGGCTTCACCTAGAGGCATGGTGAAGACCGCTCTTGTATATAGTATGATGATTATAAGTTGCTTAAAGCTTACTTTAAAGTTCCTTGATGTGTGAGACTCTTTTGTTACATCACACAGTACCCCTGTAAAATGGCGGATCAGAAGAGACTACCGGCAGCGCGGGAGAGTCAGACTCCTGATACAGGGTTTTTGAGGTGCTCTGACTTCCGATAGCGCCAAGAGGCCGAGTAGTGGCAGTTTGGAGAACTACCCCCACTGACTAACTCGGCCACCGCGGGAGACTTGGACTCGGCAACATTGCCGGTTATTGAGGTGTTGTTTTCGGAGCGAGAATTTTGCCGGTTAATAGAGAATTCCAGGTATTTAGGTGCAGTTTAAATGAGAGTTTCCTGTACTGTATTACAAATACCAACTTTGGACATGATAACTTACCTAAATAACCACCGGAGCAGCTCCAAGCATTAATGATCCAGAGGTCTCTGTATTCCTGCAATTCTGGCCCCTTGTGCATCCCCGATTTCCTTCGCTCCACTACTGGTGGCAGTGCCTTCAGCTGTCTAGGCCCCACGCTCTGGAATTCCTTCCCAAAACCTCTCACTGTTCCTTTGAGACACTCCTTAAAACCTACCTCTTTGACCAAGCTTTTGGTCACGTGTCCTAATATCTCCTTATATGGCTTGGTGTCAAATGTTGTCTGATAACGCTTCTGTGAAGGGCCTTGCGATGTTTTACTGCATTAAAGGTGCTATATAAATGGAAATTTTTGTAATGAAGAGATTCAATAAGAGCATATTGATTGTTTCAGACAGGAAGAAAGATGATTTTATTTAATCGGATAAATATTGCACGTTAGACTGGGCCTGCAGCAGGTGGTGAGAGAACCAACACGAGGGGGAAAACCTACACGACCTCATCCTCACCAATTTACCTATCGCAGATGCACCTGTCCATGACAGTATTGATAGGAGTGATCACCGCACAGTCCTCGTGACAACGAAGTCCCGTCTTCATACTGAGGACACTCTCCATTGTGTTGCGTGGCACCACCACCGTGCTAAGTGGGATAGGTTCAGAACAGATCAAGCAGCTCAAAATTGGGCATCCATGAGGCACTGTGGACCATCAGCAGCAGCAGAATTGTATTCCACCACAATTTGTAACCTCATGGCCCGGCATATCCCTCACTCTACCATTGTCATCAAGCCAGGGGATCAACCCCGGTTCAATGAAGAGTGTAGAAGAGCAGGTCAGGAGCAGCACCAGGTGTACCTAAAAATTAAGTGCCAACCTGGGGAAGCTATCACACAGGATGACATACATGCTAAACAGCGGAAGCTGCGTGCCATAGACAGAGTTAAGCGATCCCACAACCAATGGATCAGATCAAAGCTCTACAGTTCTGCCATATCCAGTCATGAATGGAGGTGCAAAATTAAACAATTAACGGGAGGAAGAGGCTCCATGACATCCTATCCTCAATGATGGCGGAGCCCAGCACGAGTGCAAAAGACAAGGCTGAAGCGTTTGTGACCATCTTCAGCCAGAAGTGCCGAGTGGATGATCCATCCCAGCCTCCTCCTGAGGTCCCCACCATCACAGAAGCCAGGCATCAGCCAATTCGATTCATGCCACGTGATATTAAGAAACGGCTGAGCGTATTGGATACATCAAAGGTTATGGGCCCCGATAACATCCCGGCTGATGTGCTGAAGACTTGTGTTCCAGAACTAGCCGCGCCTCTAGCCAAGCTGTACCAGTACAACTACAACACTGGCATCTACCCGACAAAGTGGAAAATTGCCCAGGTATGTGCTGTCCACAAAAAGCAAGACAAATCCAATCCGACCAATTACCGCCCCATCAGTCTACTCTCAATCATCAGCAAAGTGATGGAAGGTGTCGTCGACAGTGTTATCAAGCGGCACTTACCAATAATCTGCTCACCGATGTGCAGTATGGGTTCCACCAGGATCACTCGGCTCCAGATCTCCTTAAAGCCTTAGTCCAATTGTGGACAAAAGAGCAGAATTCCAGAGGTGAGGTGAGAGTGACGACCCGTGACATCAAGGCAGCATTTGACCGAATGCGGCATCAAGGAGCCCTAGTAAAATTGAAGTCAATGGGAATCAGGTGGAAAACTCTCCACTGGCTGGAGTCATACCTAGCACTAAGGAAGATGGTTGTGGTTGCTGGAAGCCAATCATCTCAGTCCCAGGACATCGCTGCAGGAGTTTCTCGGGGCAGTGTCCTAGGTCCAACCATCTTCAGCTGCTTCATCAATGACCTTCCCTCAATCATAAGGTCAGAAGTGGGGATGTTTGCTGATGATTGCACAGTGTTCAGTTCCATTCACAACTCCTCAGATAATGAAGCAGTCCGTGCCCGCATGCAGCAAGACTTGGACAACAGTCAGGCTTGGGCTGATAAGTGGCAAGTAACATTTGTGCCTATAAGTGCCAGGCAATAACTATCTCCAACAAGAAAGAGTCAAACCACCTCCACTTGACATACAACAACAACATCAACAACTTGTATTTATATAGCACCTTTAATGTAGTAAAACGTCCGAAGGCGCTGCACAGGAGTATTGTAAGGCAAAAAATTTGACAGTGGCATTACCATCACTGAATCCTCCACCATCAACATCCAGGGAGTCACCACTGACTAGAAACTTAACTGGACCTGCCACATAAATATTGTGGCTACAAGAGCAGGTCAGAGGCTAGGTATTCTGTTAAAAGGGTACTTAGACTGGAGTGGACAAGACTTAAATTGCTGTGGTGAGTTTACTTCATATCTACTGTGGAAATACAACAACTTCACGCCATTCAATGCATTTCAATGGTGAGCCAATCAGTGAGATGCCGTTTTTGTGAAGCTAATGGGGGAGCAGCAAGTGACTTAGCTTTTGTCTCCCCAAAACCTTTCCACCATCTACAAGGCACAAGTCAGGAGTGTGATGGAATACTCTCCACTTGCCTGGATGAGTGCAGCTCCAACAACACTCAAGAAGCTCGACACCATCCAGGACAAAGCAGCCCGCTTGATTGGCATCCCATCCACCACCTTAAACATTCGCTCCCTCCATCACCGGCACACCGTAGCTGTAGTGTGTTAGGGTGGATAAAGGGGAACCAGTGGACGTAGTGTATTTAGACTTCCAAAAGGCATTTGACAAGGTGCCACACAAAAGATTATTGCTCAAGATAAAAAATCACGGGATTGGGGGTAATATTCTGGCGTGGGTGGAGGATTGGCTCTCTAACAGAAAGCAGAGAGTTGGGATAAATGGTTCGTTCTCAGATTGGCAACCAGTAACTAGTGGTGTTCCGCAGGGGTCAGTGCTGGGTCCCCAACTCTTTACAATCTATATTAACGATTTGGAGGAGGGGACCGAGTGTAACATATCAAAGTTTGCAGATGATACAAAGATGGGACGGAAAGTAGTGAGTGAGGAGGACATAAAAAACCTGCAAAGGGACATAGACAGGCTAAGTAAGTGGGCAGAGATTTGGCAGATGGAATACAATACTGGTAAGTGTGAGGTTATGCACTTTGGCAGGAAAAATCATAGAGCAAGTTATTATCTTAATGGCAAGAAACTGGAAAGTACTGTAGTACAAAGGGATCTGGGGGTCCTGGTGCACGAAACTCAAAGTTAGTATGCAGGTGCAGCAAGTGATCAAGAAGGCCAATGGAATGTTGGCTTTTATTGCTAGGGGGATGGAATATAAAAACAGGGAGGTATTGCTGCAGTTGTACAAGGTATTGGTGAGACCGCACCTGGAATACTGCATACAGTTTTGGTGTCCATACTTAAGAAAAGACATACTTGCTCTTGAGTCGGTTAATCCCGGGGATGAGGGGGTGGTCATATGAGGAGAGGTTGAGTAGATTGGGACTCTACTCATTGGAGTTCAGAAGAATGAGAGGCGATCTTATTGAAACATATAAGATTGTGAAGGGGCTTGATCGGGTGGATGCGGTGAGGATGTTCCCAATGAAGGGTGAAACTAGAACTAGGGGGCATAATCTTAAAATAAGGGGCTGCTCTTTCAAAACTGAGATGAGGAGAAACTTCTTCACTCAGAGGGTGGTAGGTTTGTGGAATTTGCTGCCCCAGAAAGCTGTGGAAGCTACATCACTAAATAAATTTAAAACAGAAATAGATAGTTTCCTAGAGGTAAAGGGAATTAAGGGTTATGGGGAGCGGGCAGGAAATTGGACATGAGTCTAGGTTCGGAATGGTCATGGCCCTGTGGGTAGTGGAGTGGGCCCAGGGGCTGTGTAGCCTGGTTCTGCTCCTACTGTGTTCTAATTCTGTGTTAGATTTCAGGAGATGGTTTTATTCCTGTTCCTGGCTGGGGTGGAGATCGCCTTTACAGAAGGTAAGTACTGTAGAAAATATAGGGACAGAGTGATCTCCTGGAAGAATTTCGATCGCCTAGATGGGTTGGAGAGGAATTTCCATGATTTTTTTCTCCCAAATTGGCCATGGGGTCTTTTATCTGGTTTTTCGCCTCTCCTGGGAGATCACATGGGTTCGGGTGGATGCAGAGTGATAGAAGATTTGAGGTTAGGATCAGATCAGCCATGATCTTATTGAATGGTGGAGCAGGCTCGAGGGGCCGATTGGCCTACTCCTGCTCCTATTTCTTATGTTCTTATGTTCTTATGTTCCATCTACAAGATGCACTGCAGCAACTCGCCAAGGCTTCTGCGACAGCACCTCCCAAACCCCCGACCTCTACCACCTAGAAGGAGAAGGGCAGCAGGCGCATGGGAACACCACCAGCTCCAAGTTCCCACCCAAGTCACACATCATCCTGACGTGGAAATGTATCGTACTTCCTTCATCGTCGCTGGATCAAAATCCTGGCGCTCACTGTTATTTATGCGCAAATGGTACAGGAACTTTAGGCGTGGGGCAGATGCGCAGGTAAACTCAAATATCCAAAAGTTGCTGTCCAAGTTGTGCTGCTCCCACATTAGCTTCACAAAAACGGCATCTCACTGATTTGCTCACCATTGAAATGCATTGAATGGCGTGAAGTTGTTGTATTTCCACAGTAGATATGAAGTAAACTCACCACAGCAATTTAAGTCTTGTCCACTCCAGTCTAAGTACCCTTTTAACAACCTGATAAATGTTAATTACTGCCAATCAACCTCTCTCACACTGAAAATTAACTATTACCAGCGTGGAGTCTCATTCCTTCATGTTTTAATTGTTGTTGTAGATTTTAAAAATGTAAAATTTTAACTTAAAGTGATCTCTTAATCCAATCGTTCTTTCTCTCTCTTTGGCCTAGAGATCCAATAGCGTGGGAAAACGACGGTGCACCGCAGGACGAGGTTAACCCGAGCGGTGGCAGCACAATATAAACCAAGTGGGAGGCGTGGACAGTGCGGACCTGAACAGCGGCAGCAACGGAGGCAGCAGAGTATCTCTGGCAGCAGGTAGGTGATTGGTTGGTGAGTATTAACTTTTTTTCTCCCTAAGCCAGGACAGTAGTTTAAACTAAGAGCTGGGAAACTATAATGTACTTTATTAAATTAATAACTTAACTAGGTAAACTAATTAATATAACTATAAATAGTCATCGAATAAAGACTTTAACTATCTATATAAATAAAACAAGGTTAGACTAAGATATGGCAGGGCAGGTTGTGTGTCTGGACTGCAGTATGTGGGAGTTTGTGGACAGTAAGACTGTCCCGAGCGAATACGTCTGCAGTAGATGTCTCCATCTCAAATCTCTCTAGCTCAGAGTCATTGAGCTGGAGTGAGAGTTGGAGACACTCTGACACATAAGGGATGGGGAGGAGTATCTGGACAGTTTGCTCCAGACTTCAGTCACACCTCATAGAGAGGACCAGGTTTAGAATGGGGTTGGTGTGACCAATAGTGTGCAGAGTAAGAGGAACCCAGGTAAGTAAAGGAACGAGGAGCCACAAAAACTGATCCTTTCCAACAAGTACTTGCTACCTATGATGATAAGGATAAAGACTGTCAGAAGGATAGCCAGAATGTGAACCATGGCACTTCGGAGCAGGAGGTTGTCCAAAGGGGGGAGGAGGAGGAGAGCAAGCATAATGTAGTAGTTGTAGGGGAAATCTACAATTAGGGGGACAGATAGCATCCTTTGTAAGGAAGACCAGGAGTCCCACATGATATGTTACCTACCTGGTGCCAGGGTGAGAGACATCTCGAACAGGCTTGAAAGGATATTGGAGAGGGAGGGGGAGGATCCAGTAATTGTGGTCCATGTTGGGACCAACAACATAGGGAAGAGTAGGCAAGAGGCCCTGTTTGGAGAGTACCAGGAACTAGGAGCTAAATTAAAGAACAGGACCTCCAGGGTTATAATCGCTGGATTATTAGTGAGCCACATACAAATTAACGTAGGGATAAGCTGACTAGGGAAGTGAACATGTGGCTAAAGGAGTGGTGTGGGAAAGCGGGGTTACATTTCATGGAGCACTGGTACCAATATTGGGACAGGAAGGAACTGTTCCGTTGGGATGAGCTCCACCTGAGACAAGGGTCCAAGCGGAAAGGATAAATAGGGTGGTCACAAGAACTTTAAACTGGTAAATGAGGGTGAGGTCTCAGGTAGAAATTGTAGTAAAAATGAAAGGGGAGGGAGTAGAGTAACAGTCAGAAATTGTGCTTTAGGCACTACAGGTAAAGGGAAAAACTAAAAGATGTAAAGTGATTAAACCAGGAGAGAGAAATCAGAAACATATGAGTAAAACATTAGAGCTGAAGGACAGGCTAGGGTGTATGGCCCAAATAAGCGATCTTTATACAAACGTATGGAGTATATAAGAAATAAATTGAATGAACTGCAGGCGTGAATTCAAATTGGAGTGTATGACTTGGTAGCCATTGCTGAGACATGGCTGCAAGATGGTCAGGGCTGACCGTGATACAGAACCAGTTTATACCCCTGAGGTGCTGGAGCTCTACTTACCCAAAAAACCAGCCATGGACAACTAAAGAGGTAAGGGACAGCATCAAACTAAAAGAAAAATCATACAAAAATGCAAAAAATAGCACAGATCCTGGCGAGTGGGAAAGACACAAAGAACAGCAAAGGATCACAAAACACATAGTAAGAGCTACAAAAAGAGAGTATGAAAAAAAACTTGCAAGAGATATCAAAATCAACACAAAGAATTTTTACAATTAAATTAGGAAAAAGAAGGTAGTCAGGAGCAATGTTGGTCCCTTAAAAACTGAAAGCGCTGATATTGTTAATGATAATAAGGAAGTGGCGGACAACTTTTACAGCAACCACTTTTACAACAGCAACCACTTATAAACATATGTACGATAATGCAATATTGCCACCCCACTATTATGTCCGTGTGTAATTGAGACACGGACTGCAGGAGTTGGTTATAACAGGTCTTTACTGAGTGGAGACAACCTGGAACTACTATGCAAAAGTTACTGCACAGGCTTATATACAGGGGTGGTCACTACTGGTACTGCAGTATACAGGGGCTGCAGAATATAGTTCCTTCTGCAAAGTACATACACTACAATTCCTCCCCTTTTAGCTAAACAGTACATAACATTCGATTAATAATTAAATAACATATTTACAATTACAGTTGCTGGATACATTAGTTGAAGTTAAGCAATTATAAGTTCAGTCTTTGAGGAGGCTTCCTGATTCTGTCTGGATATCAGGTTCTTCTGGCAAAGTTGATTCGAAATCAACTTCGTCGTTTGGTTCGTCTGCTTCCAATGTCACCGATTCTGAGGTAGATGCAATTGGTACTTCGGTTTCATCACCAGGTGTATCGGATCGTGGTGTGGAATTGACGTTTTCCAGTGACTCTAGAATCTGGTCAGCATGGCGTCTAACAATGCTCTCTCCAACGTCCACGGTATACATTAGAGGTCCTTGCCGTGTACAGATCGTTCCTGGCTGCCATTTCTCAGTGCGGTAGTCCCGGGCCAAAACTGGTTGACCTATCTTAAAACTCCTGGTCGGCCTTTCATTCATATTCTGAAACTGCCTGTTCTCCACATCTCTTCTGATGTTTGGCTTAACCAAATCCAAGCAGCATCGTAGTCTTTGATTGAAGAACATCATGGCTGGAGTTTGGTTGGTAACCGCATGTGTCGCATTCCGGTAGGCAAACAAGAAGTTGTCCACCTTGTGTTGTAGGGGTATGTCTTCATTACACATTGCCTTGATAGCCTTCTTGAATGTTTGAACGAACCTCTCAGCCAATCCATTGGTGGCTGGATGATATGGGGCGGATGTGTAATGCTTAACACCATTGTTCTTTAAGAACCTCCGGAACTCTTCAGACACAAACTGTGGTCCATTGTCGGAGCAAATCTGTTCAGGCAGCCCATTTCTGGCGAATATGGTTCGTAAGACTGTGATAGTTTTTTCTGTGGTGGTTGAGGACATTTTTATTACCTCTGGCCACTTTGAATGTGCATCCACCGCAATTAAAAACATCGAGTCCATAAATGGACCAGCAAAATCAATGTGCACCCTTTGCCATGGAGATGAGGGCCACTCCCAAGGATGTAGAGGGGCTTGTGGTGGGGTGTTTTGGACCTTCTGGCCTCCTGTACAGCTCTTGGTCATCTCTTCGATTTCTCTATCGATTCCCGGCCACCACACAAACGCTTTGGCTAAGTTCTTCATTTTTACCCCTCCCAGATGACCCTCATGAAGCTCATTGAGCACTCTATCCTTCAATTTGGGTGGAATTACTACTCTGGATCCACACATCAAGGTTCCTCTGCACACTGACAGCTGTTCTCTTCTCGGCGAGAATGCTGGCAACAGTGGTTCGCCATGTGCTGGCCATCCCTTCACCGTTAAATCATAGACCCAGGAGAGTGTCGGGTCATTTCGTGTTTCCTTTTCTATGTTTGCATTCGTCACAGGGAGACATTCGAATATGGTCGAGTGGAATATCTCCACTGGATCCACTGCAGGTGCTTCTTCCACCATCGGCAACGGTAGGCGCGACAATCCACCAGCATTCCCATGCTGTTTAGTTCCTTTGTACTCGATGTCATATTGGTGTGCCCCTAGGAAAAGGGACCACCTCTGTAGCCGTTGTGCTGTCATTATCGGTACGCCCTTCTGAGGGTTGAAAATGGAGACAAGAGGTTGATGATCAGTTAGTAGAGTAAATTTCTGACCGTGCAGGTAGTGATTAAACTTCTTCACCCCCCACACCAGGCTGAGGGCCTCTCTGTCAATCTGGGCGTAGTTACGCTCGGCTGAAGTTAACGAGCGTGACGCAAAAGCTATCGGCCTCTCTGAACCATCAAGGAATTTATGTGACAGTACCGCTCCAATGCTGTAGGGAGACGCATCACACGCCAGTCTTATCGGTAGTGATGGGTTGTAGTGAGCCAATACTTCCCTTGAAGTGATGAGGTCCTTACTCTTCTGAAAGGCCCGCTTACATTCATCGCTCCATTTCCATGCTACTCCGGTAGTAGGGCGTTCAGTGGGTGCAGAATTGTGGACAAATTCGGCAAAAACTTATGGTAGTAATTCACCAATCCGAGGAATGACCTCAGTTGCGACACATTTTCAGGCGCTGGAGCCTTAACTACCGCTTCAATTTTGTCAGGGGACTTATGTAACCCCTCTTCATCAACCACGTGGCCACAATACGATATCTGTTTCTTTAAAAACTCGCACTTGGGGCGATTGGCTCATAGCCCATGTTCTCTTAGTCTAGTGAGCACCTGCTCTAGGTTGGCAAGGTGTTCACTGTTATCTTCACCTGTCACTAGGATGTCGTCCAAGTAACACTGAGTCCCCGGAATCCCTTGCAGGACTTGTTCCATTGCTCTTTGCCATATCGCCGGAGCTGATGCTACTCCGAATACCAGTCGATTATACTGGTAAAGACCTTTGTGAGTGTTTATCGTGAGATACTTCCTAGAGGATTCTTCAACCTCCATCTGCAAATATGCTTCTGCTAAGTCAATTTTTGTAAAACGCTTCCCTCCAGATAGTGAGGCGAAAATATCTTCTATCCTCGGAAGAGGATATTGTACTGTGTGAAGGACTGGGTTCACCGTCGCCTTGAAGTCCCCACAGATGCGAACCTTCCTTGGCTCCTCAGACTTATTGTTTAACGTTTTCTTCATGACAGGAACGATGGGTGTCGCCCACTCGCTCCAGTCTACCTTAGATAACACGCCTGCATTCTCCAGATTCTCCAGCTCTGCCTCGATGGCTGGTCGAATTGCATATGGTACCGGTCTTGCTTTGAAAAACTTGGGAATTGCATTCTCTTCTATTTTTATCGAGGCGGTTACGCCTTTAAGAGTTCCCAGTTCTTGTTGAAATACCTCTTTGGCGTTAGCTAAGATTGTTGACAATTGTCCAGGAGTGACGTCGTCATCCTTTTTACCAGCCACCGTCAGTGCCTGAATGGAGTGCCAGTCTAAACTTATCTTTCTGATCCATTCACGTCCCAATAACGGTGGTCCACCATCTTGCAGTATGGACAGATACAATTTCTGTATTTCCTTGCCGTTATATTCGACAGGCACCCTTATTTTTCCTCTGGGGTATACTTTTTGCCCCGTATACGTCTTCAAGACAATGGATGTCTCTTTCAAGGGTATGTGTGAGAATAGCCGCTCGTAGTCTCGTCGATTCATGACAGTCAGAGCTGATCCTGTATCCAATTCCATTTTGACTTGGGACCCTGCTATCGTGAGGGTGACCCAAATGGTTCGGTGATCCTCTTTTGCAATTACGTTGTGAAGTTTGAGACAGCTTAGTCTCTTGTTCCCGGATTCACTATCGCTCATCTGGTCTTCGGAACTACTGTCCGTCATCTTTTGTACTTTCCTGTACTGTTCCTTAGTAGCCTTTTTGTTGTCGTTAGTCTTCTTCCCAGACTTGCAAACTCGTGCAACGTGTCCCATCTTTCCGCATTGCCTGCATATTTTGTCCTTGGACCAGCAGTCCTTCTGGTCATGGGTTGTTCTGCCACAGTGATAACATTTTTCAAATCCCCGTGTCATTTCGTGGGTGCCGTATTCCTGTGGCTTTTGCTGTATTTCCGCAGCTCCCCTTGCTGCTGCTTCATACGATACTGCCACGCTGAAAGCCTTATCTAGCGTCAGCTCTTTCTCTGAGAGTAACCTCTTCTGGGTTCCTTCACTCAGGAGTCCACAGACAAGTTTGTCCCGTAGGGTATCTGCCAGTCCTGCTCCGAACTGGCAGTGCTTTGATAGCTTGCGTAGTTCCGTAAGGTAATCAGCATTGCTCTCATCTTTATGCTGATTTCTCCTGAGGAATTTAAATCTTTCTGCTATCAGCAGCGATGTAGGATTTAGGTGTTCCTGTAGGATATCAACAATTTCGTTAAAACTCTTCGCCTTCGGTTTGGCTGGAGTAATCAGGTTCCACAATAGGCCGTGCGTTCTTGCGCCCATTAAGTTTAGTAGTACCAATGCCTTTTTCTCATCGGCTACTTCGTTTGCCTCGCAATATACCTCGACTCTTTCCACATACGTGGTCCAGTCTTCTATTGCATTATCGAAGGCAGTGATATTGCCAGTCTTTGGCATCTTGGAAATCTAAGATGGCGCCTCCCGCGCTTTGCCTTCTTCCCCGATTTACAAAATGGCGCCTCCCGCGCTTTGCCTTCTTCCCCGCTGGATTAAGATGGCGCCTCCCGCGCTTTCTGCCTTCTCCACTGCTGCTAGCGCTGTTGCTGGTGTTTTATGCCTTGATGGCGACGCCCTATGGTCTTCGCGCACTTCCCCCCGCGCTGCTGCTAATGCCGCTCTCCGCTGTTCCCGTAGCAAACCGCAGCTCCTTGCGGCTTTCTGCGCTTCTAATTTTTTTATTATTTCCCCGTCATTGGAGCAACCCTGCGGAACACTTGCCTCCCTCTTCTCGGGTCTGTACGCTGCCCGGCTTCGTAGCACCGGCCGCGCCCTGTGTGCTCCACCCTCTCTCTCTCTCCTCTTCCCGACAACGCTGCTCGGCCCCGTTGAAAAGCCACCCGATCGAGCTCCAGACCGCCGCAGCCCAGGAAGGATCAGTGTACTACCTGCCACCAGCCCGATTAGCTGAAACACCATCGACAGGATAACCAAGCCCCGCTCTCGACAGCCTCTCCTGCAAATCTTCAACTCCGATGAATCAGAGGCGGATGCCCACGGTCGACGCCCGTTTCTTCTGTTCGTTTGATTTTTTTTTTCTTTCTTCTGGCCTCGACCTCTGATAACTTCGCTTCAGGGATGGATCCCCATGAGGTGGTGCAGACTGTAGGTAAGTTCGGATCTGCTCGTCGCCAGTATTATGTCCATGTGTAATTGAGACACGGACTGCAGGAGTTGGTTATAACAGGTCTTTACTGAGTGGAGACAACCTGGAACTACTATGCAAAAGTTACTACACAGGCTTATATACAGGGGTGGTCACTACTGGTACTGCAGTATGCAGGGGCTGCAGAATATAGTTCCTTCTGCAAAGTACATACACTACACCCACCATCTCAAATTATGAAACAATCAGACAAGGTTCTGTACAAGTTTGACAAGTTTCCTGAAGGGGAAGTCATGTTTGACAAATTTGCTTGAGTTCTTTGAGGAAGTAACATACAGGGTGGATAAAGGAGAACCAGTGGACGTAGTGTATTTAGACTTCCAAAAGGCATTTGACAAGGTGCCACACAAAAGATTATTGCTCAAGATAAAAAATCACGGGATTGGGGGTAATATTCTGGCGTGGGTGGAGAATTGGCTCTCTAACAGAAAGCAGAGAGTTGGGATAAATGGTTCATTCTCAGACTGGCAATCAGTAACTAGTGGTGTTCTGCAGGGGTCAGTGCTGGGTCCCCAACTCTTTACAATCTATATTAACGATTTGGAGGAGGGGACCGAGTGTAACATATCAAAGTTTGCAGATGATACAAAGATGGGAGGGAAAGTAGTGAGTGAGGAGGACATAAAAAACCTGCAAAGTGACATAGACAGGCTAAGTAAGTGGGCAGAGATTTGGCAGATGGAATACAATACTGGAAAGTGTGAGGTTATGCACTTTGGCAGGAAAAATCATAGAGCAAGTTATTATCTTAATGGCAAGAAACTGGAAAGTACTGTAGTACAAATGGATCTGGGGGTCCTGGTGCACGAAACTCAAAAAGTTAGTATGCAGGTGCAGCAAGTGATCAAGAAGGCCAATGGAATGTTGGCTTTTATTGCTAGGGGGATAGAATATAAAAACAGGGAGGTATTGCTGCAGTTATACAAGGTATTGGTGAGACCGCACCTGGAATACTGCATACAGTTTTGGTGTCCATACTTAAGAAAAGACATACTTGCTCTCGAGTCAGTACAAAGAAGGTTCACTCGGTTAATCCCGGGAATGAGGGGGTGGTCATATGAGGAGAGGTTGAGTAGATTGGGACTCTACTCATTGGAGTTCAGAAGAATGAGAGGCGATCTTCTTGAAACATATAAGATTGTGAAGGGGCTTGATCGGGTGGATGCGGTGAGGATGTTCCCAATGATGGGTGAAACTAGAACTAGGGGGCATAATCTTAAAATAAGGGGCTGCTCTTTCAAAACTGAGATGAGGAGAAACTTCTTCACTCAGAGGGTGGTAGGTTTGTGGAATTTGCTGCCCCAGAAAGCTGTGGAAGCTACATCATTAAATAAATTTAAAACAGAAATAGATAGTTTCCTAGAAGTAAAGGGAATTAAGGGTTACGGGGAGCGGGCAGGAAATTGGACATGAGTCTAGGTTCGGAATGCTCATGGCCCTGTGGGTAGTGGAGCGGGCCCAGGGGCCGTGTAGCCTGGTTCTGTTCCTACTTCTTGTGTTCTAATTCTGTGTTAGATTTCAGGAGATGGTTTTATTCCCGTTCCTGGCTGGGGTGGAGATCGCCTTTACAGAAGGTAAGTACTGTAGAAAATATAGGGACAGAGTGATCTCCTGGAAGAGTTTCGATCGCCTAGATGCGTCGGAGAGGAATTTCCCAGATTTTTTCTTCCAAATTGGCCATTGGGTTTTTTATCTGGTTTTTCGCCTCTCCCGGGAGATCACATGGGTTCGGGTGGGATGGAAAGTGATAGAAGATTTGAGGTTAGGATCAGATCAGCCATGATCTTATTGAATGGTGGAGCAGGTCGAGGGGCCGATTGGCCTACTCCTGCTCCTATTTCTTATGTTCTTATGTTCTTATAACTTCTCTGCATTTGAATTCTATTGCTCTAGAAATGAGCCCCAGTGCTTTATTTGCACTTTCATGGCTTTTTTAACCTGTGTTGCTACTTTTAATGATTTGTGAATCTATACCCCTAGATCCCTTTGCACTTCTACGCCATTTAGACTCTTTGGGGGAGAAATTCATTATAGTCCATGAATGGGCTGTAACTTTTGAAAATTTTGAGAATTAGCGCCAGGCGCTAATGCTTCAGACAGCACGCAAAATTAAGTCTCATTGCACAAAGAAAGGATTGGAGAGCTAAATCAAGCACTAATGGCCTAGGTCAGTGGCATTAAACTCAAAATGCCAACCAATATCCGGTGCAGTCTAATCACAAGTCATCATTGCCACATGCTCTTTCCAGTTCTTAAAGGGGAGGTTCATTGATGCTGCAGAACCTCATTCTCATCATTTCTGGCTGTACAGCCATCTCAGCCAGCAGCAGCAGGTCAAGGAGAAGGAGCCAGATGACTCAAGCAGCCCTCATGGCCCTTCTCCTCCCTTTGGCCACATGTCCCCACCTTTCTCGCTGCCTCTGCTCCCTCTACCGTAGATCCTGGAGGGCGAGGTCGACTGCCAGTACAGCCCCTATTAATGTAGCCAAGTGTAGCACTTTTATATGTTGTGAGAATAAATGTAACTAATTGTTAATAGCCACAACACTCCTGATACTAAACAACCTCTAAATGACTGAATTAACCTGTTGCACAATGTCAAACTGACAAGGAGGCAGTGAAACAGCACTAACCTGATAGCTGAGACTCATTACTCATGATCCCTTTAAGTAGCGCCCCTGGAGCCGGCATCTGCCTGCTTGACGTCTCCTCTCCCTGTCACTGTCAGGGCGAGGTGCTAAGGCAGGGAGAGACAATGAATTTTGCAGATCGGGTGTACAGTGAGCGTGCACGTCATGATCTGCCAGGTACTGAAGTTCCCGGTGGTAACTGTTAGCGGCTGTGCTACGGTGGGGCGGGGGGGGCGGATTTGCCATGCGGCGCTGGATTCGCCTACCCCGGTGCTACTGCATCAGCGCCCCGTTAGCGCCCCCGCCAGGTGCTAACGGGAGGCGCTAACCAATTGAATTCCCCCCCCTATTTTCCAAGGAGTAGGTCGCCTCCTTATTCTTCCTACCAAAATACATCACCTCACACTTATCTATAGTGAAATTCATTTGTCATTTACATGCCCATTCTGCAAGTTTGTTTGCGGTAGAATTAATTAAAAGGTTTTAGTTTGTCTGTACAAACACTATTTAATAAAAAATGACTTGTCAGAAATGACTGGGATATAAAAGAACTGCATAATAATGCATTAACATTTCAGAAACGTCACTCAGTTACACAGTTATGCATCGACAAACAATCCAAAAGCCCAAGGTGAGCTGAAATTCGTGCATTTTGTATTCATTTTTAAGTTTTTAACGTATTAGCCCATCGCTCATGTCACTATAACAGTGGCTGCATAAGCAGCAGCTTTCCTATATACGTAATTAGAATATTAATCACAATGCAACCAAACAACCAACAAATATAAAGTGCTGTAGCTCTTTAGTTCACAGTATTAAAAATTGAACAAAAACAGGTATCCGTATTTCCAACTTCAATCTTCTTGAACCAGCACACCCCCCATGTAACATTTCAGAAATGCAGCACTTATTCACAAGTGCAGAAAAACACATACACAATTTGCATCACCGAATTAAAAACAAAAAGCAGGAAAAGCTATGATTTAACAGAAATAAACATTCATCTTTCTTCCTGGACAGAACCAATCAGACTGACTTGGAAATGTTTACTAATATGTTGACGTAAAGATATTAATTTACGAATTTCACTTCTAATGTTTTTCTCTCAAACATTCTCCACATTATTAATCCCTGCTCTTATCATAAAAAGTGTTAAATTATTTTAGGTACTTCCCAATTAAATAGTGGGAAACAAACTTCATTGTACTCTCAATTTTTAATCTCCTATTCCAAACATTTATACCAAATCAAAATTGTATATTATCAGAGTATTATCTGTGTCTTTCTCAATAAACAAATAGTAGTTTCTTCTAAAGTAGCTTCCTGCAATTTTTATACATCATTACATAACTCGTGTTTCTATGAACACTCTACTAAACGTTTCAGAGGAAATCTATATTTACCTTATTCCTGGGACTTGTTAGGACTATAGAATGACAGACAAAATATGATGGTTTGTGTTTTTCCCCTTTTTTGGTTCTCTTCCTAAGTGTCTTAATGATATATTTTTTTAAGTCAATAAAAAGTAATATGTAACTCCTACAAATCCTCCCCGCTCTTCCCCTCCTCAACAGCATGGTTGCATGTTTGTGTAAAGCTACTCACTTCAGTCGATCCTTCAAAATCAAATGCTGAGAAATTTCAAATTTTAAAATGTTATCTGCATTTCAGAACCTCTTTAAAAGCATTTGGACTTCAAGACTTGGTTGAAACTTGTTTAGATGAGGGGAAAATTGATTTTTGTTTCTGTGTTTCCAAAATCATTTTCAAAACTTAGGGGGGGAAAAAGTGTTTTTAACACTCATTTTTTGTGAAAAGTTCATTATAAATCTTTAAGTTCTTTCAATTCTCGTTGCAGCTTTGATAGAAGTTGCTCCAAGTTTCTCTTTCCCTCTTCAATGCTGTCGTTAAACATACACAAAAAATAATAAAATAAACTCTAATTTCAAACGGAGCTCAAATAAGAAAGTGAGTACAGTAAAGTGGTTATACTTCTTAAGAAGGCAGTGAGGTTATCTATCCTCAGCCTTGGCAATGAGTTGGGATCAGTTTTGGAGAAGTTGTTTCCTCTTTTTCTGCTGCCATTCACTCCATCTCTCACAGACTCCGAGGTACAAACAGGGGCACAAACTTTTTCCCCCTCTCTCATAACATGATTTAAATAACCTTGATAGACTCTTTCAAAAAGGGGACAACACCTGGCAAAATTTAGCTGGAACTTACCGCAGGACAATCAACATCACTTTTCCATATATTTTTCTGGCTTTAAACAATTTTCTGAATTAAAAAAAAAATCTCACTTTCGTTTCACTGGGGGCCTAAAACTTGTTTGCTTTAGCCTCCTTCCAGTGGCCATTGTACATGTGCTGCGCCTCCACCTGTGTTGTTCCAAAATACGGCCGCCACTCAGTCCCTGGGAATGGACTACACGCGTCTGGACCCTCACCCCTCTCTCTGTTCCTCTCTCTCGCTCCGTCTCCCTCTCTCCCTCCATCTCCCTCGCTCCCTCTCTCAGACCCCCTCTCCCTCTCTCTCTGTCCCCCTCTCCATCCCTCTCTCTTTTTCTCCGGCCCTCTCCCTCCGTCCCCCTCTCCATCCCTCTCTCTCTCTGTCCCTCTCCCTCCCCAAATCTCTCTCTCTCTCCCCCCTCCGATTCCCTCTCTCTCCCCTTTCGATCCTCGATCGTCCCCCCACCGGCCACCAACGGATCCCCTGACCTGTGCATGGAGCCGATGAAAGCGTGGCCCAACTGGATACTGCGCATTCGCAGCTCCGGTATACAACTTGCCGACGCTGAAGGCTGAAAGGCAAAGAATCAGAGCGTGGGGGATTCTCCCGCTGAAAGGTCAAAGTACAAGAGAGAAAACCAAACCCCTCCCAGCGTTACACAGCAACCCATCAACCATCGGAACACACACTTCAAGAGCTGCAATTGCGATCGGCTCTGAGGTCCCAAGACTCTCAAACGATTCTGCCTGGATTTCCAGGGCTATTGTGTATTGGGCCCTTTCCCCACTCCAACTACTGTCCAGTTCTCTGCGTGGCATTTCAAAACAACTGTGCGCGAGCTCGAGAATCAGTGCGCGCACCCGTGCACCTTAGAGGGAACAGTGGTTGTATTCCCCAGAATTTAGAAGGTTAAGGGGTGATCTGATCGAAGTTTTCAAGATATTAAGGGGAACAGATAGGGTAGATAGAGATAAACTATTTCCACTGGTTGGGGATTCTAGGACTAGGGGACATAGTCTAAAAATTAGAGCCAGACTTTTCAGGAGTGAAATTAGGAAACACTTCTACACACAAAGGGTGGTAGAAGTTTGGAACTCTCTTCCACCAAGGGCAATTGATGCTAGTGTAGGAATCGACCGATCCCGAACTGAAGCACTGAGGTCGAGTCAGTTCAATAAATCAACCGAATTTAATTAAACGAGCGAACAAAACAAAAGCATGCAGGAGCAACAGCAAACAGGTCTTTACAGCAGCTTGTTACACGAGGTCTGAACAAGGGACCTCCCACTCTCTGACATCATGACATCATCACGTTTTCCGCCGTTCGGGGCATCACGTGACCAACGTGATGAAGTCATCGCGTTGTTTCAGGACTTTTACAGAAAGCTTATTTACACTCAGCAAACAAACATAGATGCTGTAACATTGGGTTAAAGACAGTTATGCATTTGTACAGGAGTCCATTGGTGGTTTTGCCACATGCGCCCCCCCAGAAGTGTCTTTAATCACAAAAGTCAATCGCAGAGGAGGTCACAATCCTGTCGGAGCGACTTCGATATTCCCGGAGAGGAATGGATGGTGCAGGAGATGAGCTGGGTTGCGGGGCCGATGTGCCAGGCGCAGCGGCCGCGGGCGGTCACCCACGACGCGGCGGCTGCACTGCTTCGACTGGCTGCTTGAGGTCCAGGTGTGCAGCCTTGAGGCGGTCCACGGAAATGTGGTCGGGTTTACCTCCGACGTCCACTAGAAAACTCTTTGCGCCCGCCTGCAGTACTCGAAAAGGGCCCGTGTATGGAGGCATGAGAGGACTACGGTGGGCATCCTGCCAGACAAAAACGAATTTAGCCCTCATAAGCTCCGGCGGAACATGTGACACAGGCAGTCCATGCTGTGAAGTCGGAATGGGCCTGAAAGAGTGCGCTGCAGCCCGGTGAGCCTCCAGTTGTTCAGCTGCTGACCACGGATGCGTCGGTGACAGAAGAAACTCGCCGGGAACCCTGAGCGGCTGGCCATAAACCAGTTCGGCGGCCAATGCCTGCAGGTCTTCTTTAGGCGCTGTGCTCAACCCGAGCATCACCCATGGCAACGTATCCATCCATGCGGTCCCTTGGAGGGTAGCCCGCAGCGACGCCTTCAAAGAGCGATGAAAGCGTTCGCATAACCCATTGGCCTGCGGATGGTAAGCCGTGGTCTGATGGAGCTTGGCACCCAAACCTGAAGCCACGGCGTTCCACAAAGCAGATGAGAACTGCGGCCCGCGGTCCGACGAAATGTCCGATGGAACGCCAAAACGTGCAACCCAGGATGAAAGAAAAGCCCGGGCGACATCTGCGGAGGTGGTGGACGTCAAAGGAATGGCCTCCGGCCATCTGGTGGTATGGTCGACGATTTTCAGAAGATGTGTGAACCCTTGTGACGGCGGTAGTGGGCCCACGAGGTCGACATGAACATGATCGAATCGCCGCTCTGGTACCTCGAAAACAGCGACTGGAGCTTTGACGTGGCGCTGCACCTTCGCCCTCTGGCACACGACGCAGGTGTTGGCCCAGTCGCGCACATCTTTTCTCATTCCCCTCCAGACGAACTTGGACGCTAACAATTTCTGTGAAGCACGCACGCCCGGGTGCGCAAGCCCGTGAATGATACCGAATACTTTCCTGCGCCAGGACAATGGAACGATCGGGCGTGGGTCTCCCAGGGAGACATCGCAGAGCAAGGAGGTGCCGGCCGAGTGGAAAAGCACATCCGCTGGCCGCAGGCAGGACGAATCGGAGCGGAAAGCTTGCGTTTCCAGGTCAGTCGCTTGGTCAGCCGCCATGAGCGAATAATCAAGCTCCAGCTGGACGGCCTGGACGGTCGCACGCGAGAGGCAGTCGGCAACCACGTTGTCCTTGCCGGCCACGTGCCGGATATCGGTGGTAAACTCAGAAATGAAGGTGAGTTGTCGTTGCTGCCGGGCCGACCACGGCTCAGTCGTCTTGGCCATGGCAAATGTCAGGGGCTTGTGATCTACAAAGGCGGTGAATTGGCGTCCTTCCAATAAAAAGCGAAAGTGGCGGATGGCCAGGAACAACGCCAACAGCTCCCGGTCGAATGTGCTGTAGCTACGTTCATTACTACACAACTGGCGGCTAAAAAACGCCAGCGGTTGCCATGTCCCGTCGACCTATTGCTCTTGCACGGCGCCGACGGCGTAGTCCGACGCATCTGTCGTGAGCGCGATGGTGGCGCCAGGCAGCGGGTGCGCCAACATCGTTGCATTGGCGAGGGCCTCCTTCGTGCCCCCAAAAGCGCGATCCATCACCGGCGTCCAAATCACAGGGTCTTTCCCCGGCTTCCCTCGGAGTGCCTCGTAGAGCGGCCGCATGAGCTGTGCGGCCCGGGGGACAAATCGATGGTAAAAATTTACCATTCCGAGGAATTCTTGGAGCGCTTTGACGGATTGTGGCCGCGGGAACGCCCGGAGTGGCAGCGCCCCTTCTGCGGTGATGCGGTGGCCCAGAAAATTGATCTGCCTCAGTCCGAATTGACACTTGTTTTGGGTTAATTATAAGGCCATGTTCCTGGAGGCGGCGGAAGAGGATGCGCAGGTGTCGTAGATGTTCCTCCTTTGACGCGCTGGTGACGAGGATGTCATCGAGGTACACGAAAAGGAATTTGAGATCCCGCAGCACCGAATCCATGAGGCGTTGGAACGCCTGCGCTGCATTTTTGAGTCTGAAAGGCATTCTTAGGAATTCGAAAAGTCCAAAAGGGGTAATGACCGCCGTCTTCTGGACGTCCTGGGGGTGGACGGGCACTTGGTGGTACCCCCGGACAAGGTCGATCTTGGAGAACAACGAATTGCCTGCTAAATGAGCGGAAAAATCTTGTATGTACGGTATCGGGTACCGGTCCGGAGTCGTGACCTCATTGAGGCGCCGATAATCACCGCAGGGCCGCCACCCACCACCGGGCTTTGGCACGATATGCAGCGGAGACGACCAGGGACTATCTGACCGGCGAACGATGCCCAACCGCTCCATAGTGGCGAATTCCGCCTTCGTGGCCTCGAGTTTACTGGCCTCCAATCGCCGAGCCCGGGCGTAAACCGGGGGGGCCAGTCGTCGCGATGTGGTGTTCAACACCATGTTTGGCGGTCGTCGCCGAGAAGGTGGGTCGAGTAAGCTCCGGAAATTCCCTGAGCAGGCAGCTGAAATCGTCGGGTGTCGACTCGGTGCAGGCGACCGCGTGGGCCGCGCCTGAGCCCCGAAAACAGGGGATGGGGGCCCATGAGGCGGCATGAATCAGGCGGCAATTACGTACGTCGACCAGTAGGTCATTCGTGCAGAAAAAGTCAGCGCCAAGGATTGCCAGTGGTATTTTGGCGGTTATAAACTCCCAGTGGAAAAGTTGCCCGCCGAGACACAACTGGATCCGCCGCTTCCCGAACGTACGGATAACGCTGCCATTGGCGGCCTGTAGTGGAGAACCACGCCTCCCTGATCTGACGTCGAGGAGCGAAGCGGGGAGGATGCTGCACTGGGCGCCCGTGTCGCACAAGAACCGCTGGCCCGAAATGGAGTCGGTGATATACAACAATTTCCCGGAATCACCAACTGTCATCGTGGACACGAAACCGACCTCGGGGTCTCTCGTCCGTTCGCGCAATCGGTTTTGCTGCTTTCTCGGTGCCGGTGGCACGAAACTACATGGGGGTCGGCAGTATCTGGCTTTCGGGCCAAAATGGGCGTGGTAGTAGCAGAGGCCGGTCTGTGGAGACGCCGAGGCGGGGTTCTTCGAGGCGGGATGCTTCGAGGTGGCACAGTACTGCTGCATCACCGCGTAAATGGTGTCGGCTTCGGCCACGAACGCTACACCGTCCGTAGCCTCCAACCTGGCGAGGGCTGCTTGCACCTGCTCGGGGAGCTGGCTCAGGAACAGTTCCCAAAACAGAAAACACCGCGGCTCAGACCCGAGGAGTGTGAGCATTTGGCTCATCAACTTGGAAGGCTTAGCGTCGCCTAACCCGGGGAGTGCGAGCAAGCGTCGCGCGCGCTCCACCTTCGTGAGACCGAATATTTGCATAAGGCATGCCTTAAGCGTTTCATACTTGTTATCCACGGGCGGGGTCTCCAGCAGGCTGATGATTCGGGAAGCCGTCGAGCTGTCCAGTGCGGAGACCACGTAAAGATAACGGGTCTGATCCAGCACGATGTTCCGAAGTTGGAACTGAGCCTCCGCTTGCATGAACCAGGAGGCTACCTGTTGTTCCCAAAATTGAGGGAGCTTCAAACTCGCTGCATTCACATCCATCTTGTTCTCGAGCTTTCCTCCGCGAAAATCGTCCGCGAAGCTTCGGGGTCACCAATGTAGGAATCGACCGATCCCTAACTGAAGCACTGAGGTCGAGTCAGTTCAATAAATCAACCGAATTTAATTAAACAAGCGAGCATAACAAAAGCATGCAGGAGCAACAGCAAACAGGTCTTTACAGCAGCTTGTTACATGAGGTCTGAACAAGGGACCTCCCACTCTCTGACGTCATGATGTCATCACGTTTCCCGCCGTTCGGGGCATCACGTGACCAACGTGATGACGTCATCGCGTTGTTTCAGGACTTTTACAGAAAGCTTATTTACACTCAGCAAACAAACATAGATGCTGTAACATTGGGTTAAAGACAGTTATGCATTTGTACAGGAGTCCATTGGTGGTTTTGCCACACTAGATCAATTGTTAATTTTAAATCTGAGATTGATATATTTTTGTTAACCAAAGGTATTAAGGGATATAGGCCAAAGGCGGGTATATGGAGTTAGGTCGCAGATCAGCCATGATCTCATTGAATGGCAGAACAGGCTCGATGGGCTCAATGGCCTACTCCTGTTCCTATGTTTCTAATTTACGCCCATAAAAAGAGCGCAGGCAACACTGTTATTTGGTGCTACCTACTGATTTAAATGATCGGAGCGCAGAACCTACCATGCAATGCGTTGTTTCAGGCGGTACGCTCAGTAGGATTCCTAATGTAGCATGGCCGTACCTTCCCTGGAGTGAGACAGCGTTGTCTTAAAGCTAGGCTGTCATTTTAGAAAGCAGTCTTGAGCCCTTAAAGGTGAACTGCCTTCTAAAATATAAGAAGGATCATTTAAAAATAGGCAGTCTTTAGCCCTTAGGGCTCAACTGCCTTCTGAAAAAAAAATTAATAATAATTCTAAAATGGCTTAAAGCTGAACTGCCTTCTGCACAAAAGATGGTAAAAGTCCTTCATTACTAACACAAATGGCTCAACATGCCAGGGAAAGGGCACCCAGGGTCTTGCATGCAGCGCTCCAGCTTTGTGCAGGGGGTCAACACTGGAAGAGAGGTCCTCTACCCACAGGGGCCAGGAGGCCCTCCAGAAAGAAAGATGTGGGACCAGATCACTGAGGCCATCACAGCCAGCAGTGTCGCCCCCCAGGACCTGGCTCCAGTGCCCAAAGAAGTTTCATGACCTCAGATCAGTGGTCAAGGTCAGCGAATGCATCTTCAAACTGACTGCACCACCAGCCTCACTTGCACAAACCTCCCCCCGCCATCACCGCGTCACTCACCTACCAACAATCTGTACCAACACAAGGCACACCTCACCCTCTTGGCAGGGGCATGGCTGAGCTCTTGGCCAGCAGCGGGGCTGAAAGAATATAAGATGTTGGTATCCTCATATGTTACCCTCCTTCTCACATCCCACTTCCCTCAACCCACAATCTCTTCTGATGTACAAGCTGCGTATGTTGTAAGCATGCAGCTCTTGCTTTCCCGCCCTCCCCTCACCACAACCCTACCTTTGTACCTTTCTCATTTCAGAC
The DNA here is from genome assembly GCF_052327205.1 of Somniosus microcephalus. NCBI lineage: Eukaryota > Metazoa > Chordata > Chondrichthyes > Squaliformes > Somniosidae > Somniosus > Somniosus microcephalus. Next base: position 134,780,849 of record NC_140996.1, on the reverse strand, counting down.
ACCCAAGAAATCCAGCCTGCCCAGCCAGTGGTTGACCAAGAAGAGGGAGATGAGAGTGAAGAAGAAGAAACACCATCACTCGATTTCACACTCCCAGCCACCAGCTCCTCGAGGTCGTCCTGCAAGGTCATCTGCAATCTGCCCCACTGAAAGGTGGATTGTAAAGTTTGCTTTGTGGTGGCTTTTATTTCAGCATTGTAGCCAAGAGAACGCTGTGATAGTCAATAACAGAGGAAGGTAAGGTGTGGGACAAATGCTGAAAGGGGATTTGGGGTTGTGGTCACTGGTACTACAAGCGGATGATTCCATCCAGGATATCCCGGCCAGAAAGGGACTGTTTGGGTTGCCTCCTTCCTTCCATTTCCTCCTCTTCTGCTTCTTCCTCTTCTCTGTGAGCAGCTTGTCCCCTTTGCTGCTTCTGCTTCATCATCTCCATATGATATTGCAGCCCATGGGAGTCTGCATCTAGAGCCCCCAGGACTGGGAGCATGTGGTGTTCTCTGAGGCCTTCCTTTAACATCCAAAGGCTTTCAAGCATCCAGCAGCACTCCCTGGGCACTTTAACAACTTTTTAAATATATTGCACCAAGCCACTATTCCAATAAAATGTAAAGAAAATGTCCAAAAGCTGAAATTGAAACTTACCTGAAAGATGTGTGTGCCCCTTTAAGAAGTGCTGGCAGCGTCTCTGTAGAACTGCTGCACATACTTCTTCCATGCGTGGTTAGGAGAGGGCGGTATGGAGAGCTGCGACGTCCAAAATCAGTCGTGCATCAATTCAGGCGTTGCACACCAATTAATGTCACAATCTGCATATTTACAAGTGAGAGGTAAGCGCAGGAAATGGCAGCGCTGCCGACCTCTCCCAAATTGTGGCCGTCATGCTCCGCGTCGGAAGTGGGCGTTAGCGAGGCGGCCACCATTTTATCAACAAAACCGGCCTTATTGGCCAGCGCTACAACCCGGAATTTCGTAGCCAAGAAGTTTTACTGAAATTATATAGGGCCTTGGTGAGACCACACCTGGAGTACTGTGTACAGTTTTGGTCTCCTTATCTAAGCAAGGATATACTTGTCTTAGAGGGATTGCAACGAAGGTTCACCAGACTGATTCCTGGGATGGGGCGGTGGGGGGTTGTCCTATGAGGCGAGATTGAGGAGACTAGGCCTATATTTCCTAGAAGTTAGAAAAATGAGAGGTGATCTCATTGAAACATATAAAATTCTTGCGGGCTTGAGAGGGTAGATGCTAGATGTTTCCCCTGGCTGGGGAGTCTAGAACTAGGGGTCACAGTCTCAGAATAAGGGGTCAGCCGTTTTGGACTGTGATGAGGAGAAATTTGTTCACTCAGAGGGTGGTGAATCTTTGAAATTCTCTACCCCAGAGGGCTGTGGAGGCTCAGTCATTGAGTATATTCAAGACAGAGATCGATAGATTTTTCGATATTAAGGGAATCAAGGGATATGGGGATAGTGCAGGAAAGTGGAGAGGAGGTAGAAAATCAGCCATGATCTTATAGAATGGCAGAGCAGACTTGAGGGGCCAAATGGCCTACTCCTGCTCCTATGTCTTATGTTATGTTTTGAACAAAATTGAAGAAAAGTGTGATAACACTACAGACAACTTGTAAGTATTATATTTTAGTTGGAAAACTAATAACTTAATCCTTTGTGAATTGATTGTAGGATTATTGACATAATCCTTTGTGAATTGATTGTATGCTTATTGCCTGGTGGGCATAAGTCGGGTGAGTGGGCGAGGAGTGGTGAAAATTGTGGTAGGATCTGGTTTTGCCGAGTCTCCACACAGTTTTTTCAAATGAAGAAAAATTTTGACAGAAGTGGGGCATGCAATTCTTGCATCTGCACCTCATTTTAGTGTCAGAAGAAGCAGTACTAGTAGGATGACATTACTTGTCAGAAATCCCATCAGTTCAGCATCCGTTGCCCTTAATTTTGTATGCCAGAATAATATCCTGGTAGAAGAAGGAATGAACTACTGAAGGAAGATCCTGCAGTTATGTAGTGTTTTTCATATCCTCAGGATGTCCCAAAGCACTTCACAGTACTTTTAAAGTGTAATCACTGTTGTAATTTAGGCAAGCATCACCACAAATTTGCGCAGAGCATGGTCCCTTAAAAAGCAATGAGATAAATGACCAGATAATATACCCGATAGTTATTGTGAGACGGGGAGAGAGCAGGGCGCGTGTCTGCGGCCGGGAAACCCGAAAATATTGGAAAGGCAGAGGTCCTGCCGAATTTAATGGCAGTCCTCATTAGAATTTGTTTTACTCTGTTTCCTGCCCAGCAGCTGGCCAGACCGAGAAGCCAGTTGGCTGCTGGGCGGGAAAACCTGTGGTAGAAGGTCGCAGCTGGGGAACACTGGGATAGTCCCCAGCAATCGGAGAGTCGGTGGGAGGAGGGGGTTTGAAAGTGACAGCGAGGGGGGGAAGGAGGGAGAATTCACAGGGGAGGAGAGATCGCGTGGAGAGAGATTGGGGGGGGGAGTCGGCTGGCCAATCACAGGTGGGGGGGCAGCTGATCGTGGGGCAGGGGGTCGGATGACCGCCTTCCTTCAGCTGCTAGGTTTCCAAAGCTCTGGGAAACTCGGCCCACTGCCGCTAAATTTAATTGGCTCCCAAAATCTGATGAACGAAGCCTCGTTTAAATATTATAATCACTGACCCACCTCCCTAGGACGGATTACTCAGATGCTCCCAAACCCGCTGCAGTTAAACTGGTGGTAAGTGCAATTGGGGCGGGTTGGGGTCAGGTTGCGCATTTTCCCACAACCCTCTCACACCTGTTGTGGTAGGGTTAAAATTCTCCCCATCTATTTTAGTGGTATTAGCTGAGGGATAAATTCTGGCCAGGACACTCTGACAATTCCTCTGGTCTTGTTCAAATGGTGCCCTGCGATCTTTTACGTCCACTCGAGAAGGCAGTCGGAAGCCGGAATTTTCTGGGGTTTGTGTGGGCGTGATTGGAGCCGAGTCAGGAGGGAAATTTGAAAAACCTTGGAGCGGGTCGGGAACCTGCCGTCATCCTGCCCCCACGTGCCTTTCCCTAGGGCACGTTTGCCAGCGCGGCATCAACCCGAATGGCAGAGGCGGCCGAGGTAATTTAGATCATTATGAGGTACTTGCCCGACCCTAAAACCTCTTTTTAACCCTACCTTTCAAATTTCCCTGGATGAGCACGGTAATCATGCCTGTGAGCCTGAGGTGCAAGGTGAATGGCCATTGATCCACCTCATTAGTGCACAACATGTAAAGTACAATAAAAACTCCCACCTGACAGGTGGTCACTTTCCTTAGTTCATTATCAGCACAGATTTAGCTTTCTGGAGGTTGCAAGTCTTTTCAGCAAAGTCAGAATCCACTGTCACCTCATTGGTACCACATATCACACCATTGACAGATTGCTTCTGTCATCTCTACTTGACCTGCCATCTATTACATCAGCATGGGTGCCATTTATATTGTCTCAATTTGGTCCTCAGAATCAGACCTCGATGAGCCCCAACACCAGCAGCACCAGGCACACCAGCAGCACCAACAACACCACCAACCTTCTCCTCGACCACCTGATGCTGCACAGGACAGAGGGCATCAGCGCAGGGCTGCACCGCACCGGAGGCGATAACCCCAAAACAGGGTATACAGGCAGAGGATGAGCTTCCTCAACATGATGGAGCAGCAGTGCCAAAGGAGGTTCAGGCTATCGTGCCAGGTCATCACAGACATTTGCAGATTGCTGGAGAAAGACCTGCAGCCCAGAGGAGCAGGTGGACATGCCTTACCAGTGGCTGTCAAAGTCACCAGCACCCTCAACTTCTTCGCCTCAGGCTCCTTCCAAGGATCTGCAGCAGACATTTGCGGCATCTCGCAGTCGGCTGGCCACAGATGCATCACACAGGTCACCGATGCCCTCTTTGACAAGTCAGCCCATTATATCAGCTTTGCCACTGATGAAGCCATTGTTACTGAGCGGGCGTTGGCCATTGCCGCTCTGGCTCGCATCCCACAGGTGCAGGATGTCATCGACTGCACACATGTGGCCATCAGGGCACCCCATCATAACCCAAGAGTTTTTGTCAACTGCCAGCACTCCACTCCCTCAATGTGCAAACTCGTCTGCAACCACAGTAAGATCATCATGCATGTGTGCGCCAAATTCCCTGGCAACTGCCATGACTCTTTCATCCTGCACCAGTCCACCCTCCCGCAGCTCTTCGCACCTCCAGACATACCTTCTGGCTGACTGCTTGGAGACAAGGGCTATCCACTGAAGACGTGGCTCCTGATGCCCTTGAGGAGGCCAAGTACTGAGGCCCAGGAGAGATATAATGAAAGCCACATTTCCACCAGATGTGTCATAGAGCAGACAATAGGCATGCTCAAAATGTGCTTCAGATGCCTTGACAGATCTGGAGGAGCCCTTCAGTATGCACCAGCCAGGGTCTCCAGAATCATCGTGGTCTGCTGCGCCCTGCACAACATAGCGCAGCAGCAAGGATTAGCGCAGCATGAAGTGGATGGTACTGAGCACACAGCCTCTTCAGAGGAGGAAGAGCATCAGCTGGAAGATGAGGAGGAGGAGGAGCAGGAAGAACCTGCGGTCCAGATCCCACCAGCACTCGAGCACATTGCTGCCCTGGAAGCCAGTGATGGCCTCACCATGGCCAGATTTACTTAACTTCAGGCATTACATACATATGGCTGCCACATGCTGCGCCAGGGTCCCACCTCCACACAGCAACACCATACAGCATCCCTACAATGACCAAGCCATTCATTTCACACTGACCTCCATTGCTGGAGGTAACATTATGTCTCACCATTCGTTCCAACTCACTAAGCCACTTCCAAAGTGGCACACAAGTTTAGCCATGACTAGAAAGTGGTGAATGTGACATCACAGTAATGGAAACTTTACACAAACATTTATGAAAACACCCAAGTGGTTACCCTTGTGCATCTACTTGAGTTTAATCTTTCTCTTATATGTGCCTCTACGAGGTGCTACCCCTGTGGCTTCAGCAGAAGTAGAGGCAGCCTGCTCACTTCCCTGCTGCGACTGCATAGACACTTTTGGCAGACGTCCTCAGGGTTTTGGAGCCTGTGATGGCCCCGCCAAAGTCTGCTCCTCCTGCGACTGTGTAGGGGCAGACTCGGCCTTCGTGATCCAAGGAGCCATCTGGGGCTCTGACTGAGGGGGGGCAATGGGGTAGAAGTGTGATTGCTTTGAGAGGAGCCCCCACTTACATGTCCCCTCTTACCATCATCCCTCTAATGGGCCACCCGCACTTCCCTGCTAGCAAGGAGCTGGAGAGCACCTTGCTGCACAGCAGTGGGGTCATGAGGACCCACGTCTATGTTGACATCCATCCTAGAAAGGAGGTCTATGAGTGTCTGCTATCTATTCTCCACAGATAGCCATCTATTCTCCATAGAGACCATGTGCTCCTGTGAGTAGCGCATTAGCTGCTCCGTGCAGGTGGCCATCCTATCCATGGAAGAGCCTACAGTCACCATTGCCAATGACACGGTTCTGCTCATGTTGGAGATGGACTCCTCCATTCTCTGCACAATTGCAGACATTGCGGTCGCAAAACCTGTCAAAGCCTCCTGCACTTCTTGATGCACCTCCAGGATTGCCCTCTTTCTGGATGGCCCCTGAGGTTCAGTGTCTGCATGCAGCTGAGCAGAGCTGGGAGCGTCCTGCACCCTCTGTCGAGGAGTCTCCACTGCTGTCCCTGTCTCCACCATCTGCTGTTGCTCACTTGTGAGTTGTGAGACGCCAGGTGATTACTCTATCTCGCGTGGCACCCACTAAGGTGTGCGTATCTGCCCTGGTGCTGGATACGCTTATGTCTGGTGACCATGCACCCTCAGAGGCTGGAGGCTCCTTTGAGGAATCCTCTTCCTCCTAGACAGTGCGGGGGAGGCTCTTGATGGATCTGTGGGAGAGTAAAGAGATGAGTTAGATATGTCATACCAAGAATGGATACAGATACCATTATTCACATTCACTGGCTGCTGACATCAGTCCCCATATGAGTGACTGCTGTATGCCATGTGGCTGTATGAGATGTAATTCTGTCACCAGGTTGCTGAGATGTCCCCCTCTCTCCATCTCCCACCTCCAGCTGCTCTGCGACTCCTGACACTTCCAAGGCAATCTCTTCTGCTGCTATTAAGGTGACCAATGATGGAGGGCCACCTCCGGTTCTCTCCCTCTCCCTCTTATTGTGGGCTCTCTTTTCCTGCAAGGAGGGAAAGAGAGAAGGTTGAGTGAGAGTGATGGAATGACTGTAAGGAATGGATGGGTTACATCTTTAGACGGTGACTATGATGGAGTGGGGTGGCAATGACAAGTGGCCTCCTTGTGTGTTGTTAGTTGGTATGATTGCATTAGGATGAGGGTGATTGTGAGGGGTGGATAGTCAGATGGGGATGTGATAATGTAGATAGAGAGGGAGGGATGGGTGGATGTGCAAGGTATGTTGGTGTGAGTAATGATGTGCAGGAGTAGGGTTGGGAAGGCAGAGTGATGGCAATGTGATGAGAGGCACAGCAAGATGAAGTTGAGTGTGGCTTTGCACTCACCTTTCCTGATCTAATGATATCATTGAAATGTTTGCACTGCACCCAGGTCCTTTTGACAACATCCCCGCTGTTGACCTCCTCTGCTATTTGGAGCCAGGCTCCTTTGATCTGTTGGCGAGATCACTTTGGTTGATCAGGTGCGGCGGCCACGGGCGGTCGGCCACGTTTGGGTGGTTGAGCGACTACGACAGGGTGATCCAGGTCCAGGTGAGCCGGCTTCAAACGGTCCACTGAGATGTGATCCGGTTTCCCTCCGATGTCGACCAAAAAGGATTTGTCACCCAGTTCGATGACGCGGAAAGGACCAGTGTAAGGAGGCTTGAGCGGATCCCGGTGAGCGTCGTGTCGGATGAATACATACTCCGCGGTCTTCAGTCCCGGTGGCACGTAAGAGGTCTGCAAACCGTGATTGGACGTAGGGATCGGGGCAAAGCATCTGGCCGCTTCTTGGTGGCGAGCAAGTTGCCAGGAGGCGGACCATGGCTCTGTGGGCGAAGGGAGGAAATCTCCTGGTACTCGGAGCGGCTGGCCATAGACGAGTTCAGCTGAAGACGATTGTAGATCATGTTTGGGCGCCGTACGGAGACCCAACAGGACCCATGGGAGTCTGTCCACCCATCCTGCGCCTTGAAGACTGGCCCGCAGAGAGGCTTTAAGCGACCTGTGGAATCACTCGCAAAGGCCGTTTGCCTGAGGATGGTAGGCGGTGGTGCGATGAAGCTTGGTACCGAGCCCCTGAGCCACAGCATTCCAAAGATCCGAGGAAAACTGCGGTCCGCGGTCAGAGGAAATGTCCGCCGGTACTCCAAAACGGGCGACCCAACAGGAGATGAAAGCTCTAGCGACGTCTGCCGACGTGGTGGAAACCAAAGGAATTGCCTCTGGCCACCTAGTGGTGCGGTCCACTATGGTAAGGAGATGAGTATTGTTAGATCCGTGTATTTTGATGTTGTGTGTCATTCAATAACTAGACACGAGACTGCAGGGAACAATCAACAGGTATTTACTGGATGAGGGTTACTCTAAAACTAAACGTACAGATCCCTACTCAGGGTTTATATACAGGTGTGGTCACTGCCGGTACTATAGTATACAGGAGCTGTAAAAAGTAGTTCTCCCCTTAAAGGTACATACACTACAATTCCTCCCCTTTTAGATTGACAGTACCATAACAGTCATTTAACAATTAACACTTTTAACATGCACATTAACTGAAAATAGTCCATTTATAAATTCAGTCTTTGGGGCGGCTTCCTGATCCTTTCTGGATAGCGCCTTTCCTGAGTGTCTTGTTCTTGGTGCGGAGGCCCCCTGTCGTCAGTTGGTTCATCAGCTTCCGATGCTACTGTTTCTGGGGTAGATGCTACCTGTATGTCAGGTTCATCACCAGGTGCGCGAGACATGGGGTTGACTTGTTCCTGTGACTCGAGGATCTGGTCGACATGGCGTCTCACAATGTTCTCCCCAACATCCACTGTGTACATTAGTGGCCCCTGCCGTGTGCATATCGTTCCTGGTTGCCATTTCTCTGTTCGGTAGTCGCGGGCCAAGACTGGTTGCCCTACATTGAAGCTCCTTGTTGCCTTCTCATTGATGTGCTGGAATTGTTTATTCTCAACATCTCTTCGTACATTTGGTCTGAGCAAATCCAGATGAGATCTCAACCTTCGGTTAAAGAACATCATGGCCGGGGTCTGGTTGGTGACTGCATGTGTCGTATTTCTGTAGGCTAACAGGAAATTGTCCACCTTATGCTGCAGTGGAATGTCGTCATCGCACATGGCCCTTACTGCTTTCTTAAAGGTTTGTACGAACCTCTCAGCCAATCCATTTGTGGCTGGATGATACGGGGCGGATGTGTAATGCCTTACCCCATTCCTTTTCATGAATCTTCGAAACTCTTCGGACACAAACTGTGGTCCGTTATCAGAGCAAATCTGCTCTGGCAAGCCGTTCCTGGCAAATATGGTCTGTAGGACTGCAATAGTTTTCTCCGTGGTGGTGGACGACATTTTGATCACCTCAGGCCATTTCGAGTGCGCATCCACGGCTATTAGAAACATTGAGTCCATGAATGGACCAGCAAAATCAATATGCACCCGTTGCCATGGAGATGAGGGCCACTCCCATGGGTGTAGAGGGGCATGTGGTGGTGCATTTTGGACCTTCTGGCATCCTGAACAGCTCTTTGTCAGGTCCTCAATTTGCTGATCAATCCCCGGCCACCACACATAAGCCCTAGCAAGGCTTTTCATTTTCACCCCTCCCAGATGGCCTTCGTGAAGCTCATTTAGCACTCTCTCCCTTAACTTGGGTGGAATTACCACTCGGGATCCACACATCAAGGTCCCCTGGCATACTGACAGCTGTTCTCTTCTGGATGAGAATGCTGGCAACAGTGAGTCGCCATGTGCTGGCCATCCCTTCACCGTCAAGTCATATACCCGAGACAGTGTCGGGTCATTTCGGGTCTCCTCTATATCAGCGTTAGTTACTGGCAAGCGTTCAATTATAGTCGAATAAAATATTTCGACAGGGTCCACTGCTGGTGCTTCCTCCGCAGTAGGCAGTGGCAGGCGTGATAGCCCATCAGCATTTCCATGCTGTTTCGTGCCCTTATACTCGATTTCATATTGGTTCGCCCCTAGAAAAAGGGACCATCTTTGTAGCCGTTGCGCAGTCATCACCGGCACGCCCTTCTTTGGATTAAAGATGGAGACAAGTGGTTGGTGGTCAGTCAGCAAGGTGAACTTCTGCCCGTGCAGATAGTGGTTGAACTTTTTCACTCCCCACACTAGGCTGAGGGCCTCCCTGTCAATCTGGGCGTAGTTATGCTCGGCTGAGGTTAGTGACCGAGACGCAAAGGCTACCGGCCTCTCCGAGCCGTCCGGGAACTTGTGCGACAGCACCGCTCCAATGCCATAGGGTGATGCATCACACGCCAACCGAATTGGTAGTGCTGGGTTGAAATGAGCCAACACCTCTTTTGATGTGATCAATTCTTTGCACTTCTGGAAAGCTCGTTTACATTCGTCGTTCCACTTCCATGGTACCCCCGTTTGCAGTAGGGTGTTCAGTGGGTGTAGTACTGTAGACAAATTCGGCAAGAACTTATGGTAGTAGTTCACCAGCCCGAGGAACGACCTCAGTTGTGACACATTTTCCGGTGCTGGAGCCTTGACTACTGCCTCAATCTTTTCAGGGGACTTATGTAACCCCTCCTCATCAATAACGTGGCCACAATACGAGATCTGCTTCTGGAAAAACTCGCATTTGTAGCGATTTGCTCGGAGCCCATATTCCTTCAATCTAGTGAGCACCTGCTCCAGGTTGGCAAGGTGAGCACTGTCATTTTCGCCCGTGACCAGGATGTCGTCCAAATAACATTGGGTCCCTGGAATCCCTTGCAGGACTTGGTCCATTGCCCTTTGCCAAATAGCCGGAGCTGATGCTACCCCGAACACCAGCCGGTTGTATTGGTAGAGACCTTTATGAGTGTTGATCGTGAGGTACTGTTTCGAGGCTTCTTCTACCTCCATTTGCAGGTACTCCTGGGCCAGATCAATCTTAGTGAAGCGTTTCCCTCCAGATAGCGAGGCGAAAATATCTTCAATCCGCGGAAACGGATATTGTACCGTGTGAAGGACTGGGTTCACTGTCACCTTAAAGTCCCCACAGATGCGAACCTTCTTTGGTTCCCCAGACGTATTACTCAACGACCTCTTCATTACAGGAACGATGGGTGTGGCCCACTCGCTCCAGTCCACTTTGGACAGTACTCCTGAACATTCCAAACCTTCCAGCTCTGCTTCGATGGCTGGGCGGATCGCATAAGGCACCGGTCTGGCCTTAAAAAAACTTTGGGCTTGCATTTTCCTCTATTTTGATCGTCGCTGTTATGCCTTTTAGTGTTCCAAGTCCCTCCTGGAACATTTCTTGAGCGTCAGTTAGCATTTTTGACAGTCGTCCAGGTGTGACGTTGTCATCCTTTTTGGCATCTACAGTCAGTGCTTGTATGGAATGCCAATCTAGCTGTATCTTCCGGATCCATTCACGTCCTAGTAGTGGTGGTCCTCCATCTGGCAATACATATAGGTCCATTTTTGGTGTTTCCTTGCCGTTATATATAACGTTCACCCTTATTTTTCCTTTGGGGTAGACTTTTTGCCCCGTGTACGTCTTCAAGACAATCTCTGTATCTCTCAAGGGTATATGTGAGAATAGCTGCTTGTAGTCCCTTCGGTTTATGACTGTTAGGGCTAATCCTGTGCCCAATTCCATTTTCACTTGGACTCCAGCTATCTTGAGCGTGACCCAGATAGTTTGGTGATCCTCCGTTTGTATCACCTTATGTCGTTTCAGACAACCCAGCTCCTTGCTTCCGGAGTCTGTATCACTTTTCTGTTCGTCTGAACTACTCTCCGTCACCTTATGTACCTTCTTGTACTTCTCCTGTGGAGATTTCTTGCTGCTGGTTTTCTTTCCCGACCTGCAGGCTCTTGCTATGTGTCCTACTTTTCCACACTGTCTGCACACTTTGTCCTTAAACCAGCAATCATTATGGTCATGTGTTGTTCTGCCGCAGCGATAGCACTTCACTGTTCCGTATGACATTTCATTTGTGCCATGTTCTTGCGGTCTCTGTTGTATCTCTGCAGCGCCCCGTGCGGCTGCTTCGTGTGATACTGCCATGCTGAAAGCCTTGTCCAGCGTAAGATCCTTTTCTGATGGAACCCAGAAACGGCTTCTTTCACTTTGAAGCCCACACACAAACTTGTCCCTTAAAGTATCTGCTAGTCCCGTTCCAAACTGGCAGTGTTTCGATAGCTTGCGCAGTTCCGTTAAATACTCAGCATTACTTTCATCTTTATGCTGGTTCCTTTTGTGAAACTTAAATCTTTCTGCTATCAGCAGCGGTGTGGGGTTTAAGTGGTTCTGTAGGATTGACACTATGTTTCCAAAATCCTTTTCCACTGGCTTCTCTGGGGTTACTAGGTTTCGCAGTAAGTCATACATTTTTGCACCCATGGAATTCAACAATACCAGCGCTTTCCTCTCATCTGGCACGTCATTCGCCTTGCAGTACACTTCTATGCGTTCGACATATGTCGTCCAATCTTCGACTTCATTGTCGAACGCTGTGATACTGCCACTCTTCGGCATCCCTGGGTGTGGTTAGACTGGCTCAAAATGGCATTTTCCCACGCTTTCCCTTCTTCTTGCGGCTCAAAATGGCGTTTTCCCGCGCTCTCCCTTCTTCTCCGCTGCGGCTCAAAATGGCGTTTTCCCGCGCTCTCCCTTCTTCTCCGCTGTGACTCAAAATGGCGTTTCCCGCGCTCTCCCTTCTTCTCTGCTGCGGCTGCTCGGCCCTTGAACACCGGCTGCGCTCTGCACGTTTCCCTTTCTTCCCCGCTAACGCTGCTCATCCCTTGAACACCGGCTGCGCTCTGCGCGTTTTCCTTTCTTCCCCGCTGACGCTGCTCGTCCCTTGAACACCGGCTGCGCTCTGCGCGTTTTCCTTCGCGCCTCTCTCTCTTCCGTCGATGCCGCTTGGTCCTGAACACTGGCTGCGCCCTGTGCGCTCTACCCTCTCTCTTCTCCCGTCGACGCTGCTCGGCCTTTTCTGTTACGTCGGTCGGCTCTAGCCGCCGCTGTCCGGGAAGGGTCTGCGCCGTACCTGTTGCCAGCCCGTTTCGCTGGACCACCGTGACTGGAGAACCAAGCCCAGCTCTCAACAGCCTCCCCTGCGATGCTCAAATCTCCGCTGGATGGCTGGGCGGTTGCTTGTGGTCGACACCCGTGCTTCTGGCCTCAACCTTCTTCCACTGTTCTCCAGGAGCGAATCCCTGGGGGGTAATGCAGAGTTGCAGGTAGGTTCGAATCTGCCTCGTCGCCAATGTTAGATCCGTGTATTTTGATGTGTGTCCTTCAATAACTAGACACGAGACTGCAGGGAACAATCAACAGGTATTTACTGGATGAGGGTTACTCTAAAACTAAACGTACAGATCCCTACTCAGGGTTTATATACAGGTGTGGTCACTGCCGGTACTACAGTATACAGGAGCTGTAAAAAGTAGTTCGCCCCTTAAAGGTACATACACTACAAGTATAACCCTGAGAAGGCGGAAGCGGCCCCACGAGGTCTACATGCACGTGGTCGAAACGACGCTCCGGAACAGTGAACGCAGCTACTGGAGCCTTGACATGACGCTGGACTTTGGCCTTCTGGCATACGACGCAGGTATTAGTCCAGTCACGGACATCAATGTGCATCCCCTTCCAGACGAACTTGGCTGACATAAGCCGTTGTGAAGCCTTCATCCCTGGGTGCGACAACCCGTGTATGGCATCAAAAACCTTCCGGCGCCATTCGACTGTCACTATGGGATGAGGGACTCCCATGGAAACGTCGCAAAGGAGCATGGCACCTGCGTCCTGGAAGACGACGTCGGTTGCTTGGAAGCTGGAGAGAACGGTTCGATATGATTGGACCTCCGAATCCGAAACCTGATCTTTCGCCATGAGGGCGTAGTCGATCCCCAGGTGCACCGCGTGGATCGTCACACGGGAGAGGCAATCTGCCACCAGGTTGTCCTTACCAGACACATGTTGAATGTCCGTAGTAAATTCGGAAATGAACGTCAAGTGACGTTGTTGACGAGCGGACCAGGATCGGTGGTCTTGGCCATGGCGAACGTAAGGGGTTTGTGGTTGACAAAAGCTGTGAAGGGGCGCCCCTCCAATAAAAACCGGAAATGGCGAATGGTGAGGAAAAGGGCCAGTAGTTCCCTATCAAAGGTGCTGTGCTTTTTCTAATTTGTTCGCAATTGACGGCTGAAAAACGCCAGCGGTTGCCACGTGCCGCTGACCCATTGCTTTTGCACCGCACCAATGGCGTAGTCTGATGCGTCGGTGGTAAGGGCGATGGTAGCACCTGGAAGTGGGTGTGCCAGCATGGTTGCATTGGCCAAAGCTTTCTTGGTGTCACCGAATGCCTGGATCATTTCAGCTGTCCAGCTGATTGGGTCTTTACCGGACTTGCCCTTGAGGGCCCCGAACAAAGGTTGCATGAGTTGAGCTGCCTTGGGGACGAAATGGTGGTAGAAGTTAACCATCCCCAGGAACTCCTGCAAGGCCTTGACTGTCGACGGCTGCGGGAAAGAAGTAACCGCCTCAACCTTCGTCGCCAAAGGGACGGCGCCGTCCGATGTTATGCGGTGTCCCAGGAAGTCGATTTGTTGTAGGCCGAACTGGCACTTGGCCGGGTTGATGATTAACCCGTGTTGGCTGAGGCGCGTAAAGAGGGAACGCAAATGGGAGATGTGCTCTTCCTTGCTGGCACTGGCGATGAGTATGTCGTCCAGGTAGACGAAAAGGAAACGCAGGTCCCATAGAACGGAGTCCATCAGACGCTGGAACGCCTGTGCTGCATTCTTTAAGCCAAACGGCATCCGCAGGAACTCAAAGAGGCCAAAAGGGGTGATGACCGCGGTTTTCGGGACGTCTTGTGGGTGCACTGGAACCTGGTGATATCCACGGACGAGGTCGACTTTAGAGAAGATAGTATTTCCCGCCAAGTGGGCTGAGAAGTCCTGGATATGCGGGATCGGGTACCGATCCGGAGTGGTGGCGTCGTTGAGGCATCGGTAGTCACCGCATGGCCGCCAGCCGCCGCCTGGTTTCCGCACAATGTGTAGAGGCGAAGACCAGGGACTGTTCGATCGCCTAATGATGCCGAGCCGCTCCATTGTGGCGAACTCCACCTTCGCAGCTGCAAGCTTGCCGGGTTCGAGCCTTCTAGCCCGTGCATAAACCGGGGAGCCAGTAGTGGTGATGTGATCTTCAACACCATGTTTCGTCGCCGAAGAGGAGAAGGTGGGCCTTGTCAGCTCCGGAAACTCCCCGAGGAGCCGCGTGAAATCATCTGGAGGAGGAAAAGCACAGGCAATGGAACGGGCCACGGAGGTACCGTGGAAGCACGGGATCGAGTGGAAGGTGGCCGCGTTGATCAGCCGGCAGTGTTGGACATCGACTAGCAGGCTGTTGGCACACAGAAAATCTGCCCCTAGGATAGGCTGTGAGACTAGCTGTGATGAAATCCCAAAAGAAGCGCTGACCGCCGAAACAGACTTCGACCCGCCGCTTTCGGAGCGTTCGAATAGCTGTGCCATTAGCCGCTACGAGGGAAAAACCGAGGTTCCCAGTCTGCGTGTCAAGCTTCGACGCAGGTAGAATGCTACACTGCGCCCCGGTGTCACAAAGGAAACGGTGGCCCGAGAGGGAATTGGTGATATAGAGGAGTTTCCCCGTAGAACCGATGGCCATCGCCACCACGGAACGCCCGTTAGATTTGGTCATCCATCGCCAGGGACGCCGCCTGTGCCTTCTTGTTTTTTTTTTTGGCGAAAAACTGCAGGGGGAACGGCAGCATCGTGCTTTCACGCCAAAACGGGTGTGGTAGGAGCACCAGCCCGCTGTAGGAGAAGCCGGGACCGCGTCTGTGGGGGGTGGGCGCCTCGTGGCTGCACAACACTGCTGGGTAACCATGAAAATCTTATCGGCTTCGGCCGCAAGCTTGGCGCAGTCAGTAATGTCGGAGCTGGCCAGGGCAGCCTGAACCTGTTCAGGCAGTTGGTAGAGGAAAAGCTCCCAGAAGATGAAACATTCCGGTTCAGCACCCAAGAGCGTGAGCATTTGGCTCATGAGCTCGGACGGTTTGGAATCCCCGAGGCCGGGCAGCGTGATGAGCCAGCGAGCACGCTCCGACTTTGATAGCTCGAAAACCTGAAGCAACCGCGCCTTAATTGCATCATACTTGCTGTCAGTAGGAGGACTACCGATGAGGCTGATGATCCGAGATGCAGTTGCGCTGTCGAGGGCGGAGACCATGTAATAATAACGGGTCTGATCCGCGTTGATGTTCCGGATGGCGAACTGGGCTTCAGCCTGGATGAACCAGGCGTCTGGTTGTTGCTCCCAGAACTGTGGCAGTTTCAGCGTGACGGCGTTCGTGTCCATGTCGAATCTTCCGCGAAAATCGTTCGTAGAAGTCGGGGTCACCAATGTAGGAACAGAGGTTCCTATCAAAAGACTGAGTTCGACTCAGATAATTAAATTAATGAACTTTAATGAAAACAAACGAGTTTAAACTGGAAACTGCTAGGACATATCAATAACAGGTCTATTCTCTCTGAGGACTCCACGAGGACTGAACCCCAGATCAGGAGAGTGTTGTCATGACGTCATCACGTTCTTCCCGCCGTTGGGGCATCACGTGACTAACGGCATGACGTCATCACGTGCTGTAAAGGTAACTGGCATTGTAGAGTCAAACGGTGTAATTAAAGGTACAGGCACAGACAGTAACTACATTGCTGTTAAAGGAATTATGTACAACCGCTCTGAGTCCTTTGGTGGCTCCGCCACAAAATGAGGAAATAGAAACATAGAAACATAGAAGATAGGAGCAGGAGTATGCCATTCGGCCCTTCGAGCCTGCTCCACCATTCAATGAGATCATGGCTGATCATCCAAATTCAGTACCCTGTCCCTGCCTTCTCCCCATATCCCTTGATCCCTTTAGCCTTAAGAAATATATCCAACTCCTTTTTGAATATATTTAATGAACTGGCCTCCACCGCCCTCTGTGGCAGTGAATTCCACAGGTTCACCACTCTCTGGGTGAAGAAATTCCTCCTCATTTCAGTCCTAAATGGCTTACCCCTTATCCTTAGACGATGACCCCTGGTTCTGGACTCCCCGGCCATCATAAACATCCTTCCTGCATCTAGTCTGTCCAGGCTTGACAGAATTTTATAGGTTTCGATGAGATCCCCTCTCAATCTTCTAAACTCCAGTGAGTATAAGCCCAATCGACACAATCTCTCCTCATACGTCATTCCTGCCATCCCAGGTATCAGCCTGGTGAATCTTTGCTGTACTCCTTCCATGGCAAGAATGTCCTTCCTCAGGTAAGGCGACCAAAACTGCACACAATACTCAAGGTGCGGTCTCACCAAGGCCCTGTACAGCTGTAGCAAGACATCCTTGTTCCTGTACTCGAACCCTCTTGCTACGAAGGCCAACATACCATTTGCCTTCTTAACTGCCTGCTGCACCTGCATGCTTACCTTCAGCGACTGGTGCACAAGAACGCCCAGGTCTCTTTGCACTTCCCATTCTTCCAATCTATTGCCATTCAAATAATAATCTGCCTTCCTGTTTTTGCCACCAAGGTGGATAACCTCACATTTATCCACATTATAGTGCATTTGCCATGTTTCTGCCCAATCACCCAATCTGTCCAAATCGTACTGGAGTTCCTCGACATCCTCCTCACAGCTTGCCCTCCCACCCAGCTTTGTGTCGTCTGCAAATTTGGAGACATTACATCCAATTCCCTCGTCCAGATCATTAATATATATTGTGAACAGCTGGGGTCCTAGGACCGATCCTTGCGGTACCCCACTAGTCACTGCCTGCCACTCGGAAAACGACCCGTTTATTCCAACTCTCTGCCTTCTGTCCGCCAACCAGTTCTCTATCCAAGTCAATACCTTGCCCCCAATCCCATGTGCCTTAATTTTGCACGCTAATCTCTTATGTGGGACCTTATCGAAAGTCCAAATACACCACATCCACTGGTTCTCCCTTATCTATTTTACCAGTTACATCCTCAAAAAATTCCAGTGGATTAGTCAAGCATGATTTACCTTTTGTAAATCCATGTTGACTTTGTCCGATCCTGTCACTGCTTTCCAAGTGCTCTGCTATTACATCTTTTATAATAGATTCTAGCATTTTCCCCACTACCGATGTCAGGCTTACCGGACTATAATTCCCCACTTTTTCTCTACCACCTTTTTCGAATAGTGGGGTAACATTAGCTACCCTCCAATCCATGGGTACTGTTCCAGAGTCTATCGAGTTCTGGAAGATGACCAGCAATGCATCTACTATTTCTAGGGCCACTTCCTTAAGTACCCTGTGATGTAGATTATCAGGCCCTGGGGATTTATCGGCCTTCAGTCCCATCAATTTTCCGAACACCATTTCCCTACAAATACTGATTTCTTTCAGTTCCACCCTTTCATCAGGCCCTATGTTCCCCGGCATCTCTGGGAGGTTATTTGTGTCCTCCTTTGTGAAGACAGAACCAAAGTATGAATTTAGTTGGTCTGCCATTTCTTTGTTTCCCATTATAAATTCCCCTGATTCTGACTGCAAGGGACCTACGCTTGACTTCACCAATCTTTTTCTCTTCACATATCTATAAAAGCTTTTACAGTCAGTTTTTATGTTCCCTGCTAGCTTACTCTCATATTCTATTTTCCCTTTCTTAATTAATCCCTTTGTCCTCCTTTGCTGAATCCTAAACTGCTCCCAATCCTCAGGATTATTGCTTTTTCTGGCCAATTTATATGTCGTCTCCTTGGATCTTATGCTATCCCTAATTTCCCTTGTTAGCCACGGTTGAGTCACCTTTTTTGTTTTATTTTTATGCCAAACTGGGATGAACAAATTCTGTAGTTCATCCATTCGGTCTTTGAATGTTTGCCATTGCCTATCCACCGTCAACCCTTTCAGTGCCATTCCCCAATCAATCCTACCCAACTCGCTCCTCAGACCATTGTAGTTTCCTTTATTTAAATTGAGAACCCTAGTCTCTGAGTCAACTACTTAATTCTCCATCTTAATGAAGAATTCGATCATATTATGATCGCTCAGACCCAAGGGGCCTCGTACAACAAGATTGCTAATTAATCCTTTCTCGTTACATAAATGGTTTACATCCTGAATTCTTTTGCTGTGAATTACATTCCTAATAAATTTATAGGCAAAAAAACAAAGAAAATTGGCAAATTCAACACATAGTGGATTATTATTATCTTTCTTTAAATTGTCTTTGGTAAATAAGTAAAGTTTTAATCTTGTGACTTTGTGCAAGAATAAAGTAGAATGTTGGCAAGTTTTCTCTTGAGGCTCAAACTAAAAACATTGTTCTCCATTTTCAGGAGGGACCATTTACAAGAGGAACAAGATCTCAAGCCACATGACTGTAGACAATTTTAAACCTATTTATTCTTTACTTTCCCCTTTTGATATTTTCTTTAAAAAGTGCCACGCACTATTCACAATCAAAAGGGTAAGCAGACCACATGCTTTGGAGCCTCTGACAATTCAGCTTTTGGGTTGGGTTTTTAGGAGATGTGAGGGCACCACAGGATATTTTCCCACTCATTGTCTGTGGGGAAATGTTTGCCCTCTTTTATTACCCGTTCCCATGAGCATTCTCAAAATTGGTAACTTGCAGGTGTGAAACCATTTCATGTCATTCATGGTCACAACATTTTAAAACAAATGATTATGAAACATTTTCAGCATAGTACAAAAGAATGAAACTTTAAGGACCTTAGCGGTGTGTTTCTAAAATGTATTTTCTCAGTCCAAAGCCAAAAGGACGGGAAGGTAAACTTTTCTCAAATCCCTGCCTGTGCTTCTTGGTAACCAAACACACGGACAGTTATGGGCCTAGAAATTGGATAAGTCCCGAAAACGGGCATGGGGATTGTGATGCACGATCAACCCGCACCCGTTCAGAGGACTGCAGGCAGCATGCAAACTTCGTGCTGCCTGCTAATTTACATGCTTGTAACGTTCAGCCCAGTGCTGAACACGCTGCTGAGTGACTGAACGCTCAGCATAAGAACATAAGAAATAGAGCAGGAGTAGGCCATTCAGCCCTTTGAACCTGCTCCGCCATTCAATAAGATCATGGCTGATCTTCTACCTTCCTGTACTATCCCCATATCCCTTGATTCCCTCAGTATCCAAAAAGTCTATTGATCTCTGTCTTGAATATACTCAACGAATGAGTATCCACAGCTCTCTGGGGTAGAGAATTCCAAAGATTCACAACCCTTTCAGTGAAGAAATTTCTCCTAATTTCAGTCCGAAATGGTCAACCCCTTATTTTGAGACTGTGACCCCGAGTTCTAGACTCCCCAGCCAGGGGAAACATCCAACCAGCATCTACCCTGTCAAGCCCTTTAAGAATTTCATATGTTTCAATGTGATCACCTCTCATTCTTCTAAACTCTAGGGAATATATCCTAGTCTACTCAATCTCTCCTCATAAGAATGTTCTGAGAGGAGGAAAGCGAGGTGCGGGGGAGGGGAATTCCAGAGAGTGGAATCTTGGCAGCTGAAGGCACAGCTGCCAATAGTGGAGCAAAAGTGCAGGTTACATAAATCGACAGAGTTAAAGGAACCTTCAGTCTGTAACTCCTTTAGGTCCAGTAGAATCTTACAGAAAAATAGAGAGATTGTAAAGAGTATAATCTTTTGAAGCATTTTGCATTGCGTTGACCATAAACCTTATCCATGAATTAACAGAAATTTAGTGACCTTTGATGCTCAAAGGTAGAATGTTCACGGTGTCCTGAACAGCTGAGTATTCTAAAAAAATGTCTATAATTTGATCAGCCTTCGAGACCATTCTGATTTCTTGTTACGATGCAATGAATGAGCTATTACACTTTTAGTGGATTCTCTTCCAGCTCACTAGAAACAAAAAAATAGTAACACATTGTGGAATTTTAACCCCCATGGGTGGGTGGGTTGGGGGCAGGTGGGAAAGCAAACATTTTAAAATTCTCAAACCAGACCGGGTTTTATTAGTTTTATGGATCTTTATCTTTAATATAGAGCAAGGTATATTTGTGATTTTTTTGCATGATGTCTGAAAGTTGTATTTTATTAAATTTAGAAATTATAGGCATAATAGTCGGTCACTAAAATCTTTTAAGGAGGCTGCATGTCTCCATTGTGGCCCCTTTATTGCACTGCTTGTGGGCCAGGAGGAGCAGGAGTGCTTCCCCCAGTCCACGTGATCAGATCCCCGTGATCGGACACCCACCCACCCCACCTCATATCCGCTGTCCCCTGCAAGGTCTGATTCACTCAACCACCACAATGTCCAATTCACCCCAACCCCATTCCCTCCGCCCCCCACAATGTCAGACTTACCTGATATCCACGCTCCGGCTGCCTTCCTGCCCGACAGACAGACAGCCTGTCAATCTGGGTGGCTGTCGGGCAAGAAACCTGTTGGAAAAATTTAAAAGACGACCTGCTGTTAAATTTGGCAGGATGTGCGGGGAAACCCTTATTTCCAGGTTCCCCGTCCGAAAATCCTTCCCTGGCTCTCTTCCCAGCTCCGAGTAAATATCAGGGCCTTCAACTCAGACATACGTTTCATGGAATGAAAAGAAACAGCAATCACCAAGTAAAAAGGCATAAAAAGGAGTACATTCTGCATTTTTAAGAGTTAGGGGTTAGTGCTAATGTTTTAAACTATTTATACAATTTGTTATCAATAAGTGCATTCACAAGGCATTCCATTTTACTTTATTTAGCAAAGTTAGTGATAGCAATGATGCCAATGAGGTCAGTAAAAAATGTTACCAAAGATATTTAAATATATATATATATAAATAATAACATATTGCTTGATGTTTTCGTATCTTTATCAAGGTAAGGGATATCAGTGCTGAGCAATGGAATATTATACATGTTTAGCGCCCATTGCCAGCATCAAACACTCCCTGGTCAGGTAAAGCACAGCCAGATGCAGAGTGAAGCTTCCTTTAATTTGCCCCGCTACATTCTTTAATGCCAAAGACTATTTCCAAGTCAAACACTGTCCTGACTTGGACATATACCTCTTCTCCATCATCATTGGGTTAAAATCCTGGAATTCCCTACCTAACATCATTGTGGGGGCACCATCATCACAAGGACTGGACTGCAGTGCTTCAAAGAAATGGCCCACCACCATCTTCTCAAGGCAACTAAAGGTGGGCAATAAATGCTGACCGTACCAACATTACCCACATCCCATGAACAAATTTTTCAAAAATCCATTTCCCATGACAGTCATTCCTAGGATCTCTCCATGTCCATATCAAATTCCTGTCGAAGCTGTTTTAACAGAATTGCTAACCTGATTCAAATAAACAGGCTAACTTTGTTAAAATACTGCACGTAGGAATTTGGCATGAACACATTAATGAAAGTGCTAAAAATAGTGCAAAGAGGAATCTCAGAGACTGGTAACTCAATGTTAAATTATGGACATACGTGTGCTGCAGACCTGTTCCCACTAGGAATTGGGTTGAGACTGCTCAAGTACATTGCATCCTCCAGAGAGAAAAAAATCTTCCATTCAATGTTTGCTTGTGCTGGATTCGCAGCCAGATTTTTAAAAGTGAAAGGATAGTGTGCTAATCCACAGTGCTATCTAATTCCTCTGTGGCAGGTTAATCCTAAAGAAAATATGTGGGGTCAGTTGAATAGTGTGGAGATTAAGATCCTTGATTCAAAATTCTTTTTTCACATATTGAAGTCCCATTTAAATTCTGCAGCCAATTACTGTGCACTGTTATTTCTATGTTCTGTTTTCTTGTGCCAAAAGAGTAGTGTTTTACCAGACAGGATTCGAAATTAGTATATCCCCAACAAACTGTATTCATAATGGCAGAAACTAGAAATCCTTTCCGAAAGGTTAGTTTAATAAAAATATAAAATTTTGCAGCCTGTATTCTGAATTATTCATATATAGATTAAGGACTCACAGGATAAAATATAGGCATCGATAATGCTGTCTGGTGCTGGTAGCACATCTAATGCAGAAATCTTGCACACAGAGGCCTGAGATGCTCCTGGTGTGTATGATGCATCATCATTCTGCTGGAAAGCACCTGTAGTGTTGGGCTCATTAAGGCCCAAAAGTTATTTATATTAAATGCATTCACAACACCTGCCCAGCAATGCTCCCAGATAAAATGCATGCTGGCTGGTAAGCCCATTCGGCCATGTTAGATTCTCTTTCTTCATGGGGAGTCTGATTGGTAGTTGTTGTAAATTGACTCAGCAACTTGTCTGCATATTTTTTCTTGGTTTTAACAACTTGTTAATGCTGCATCCAATCTTGCATCTTGGGGTGTTTGCCAATTGGTCAGAGCCTCAGTAACACCTGTGGGTATTCCACTCTCTGCAATTTCTGGGAAAGGATCAGAGGAGGCATGCAAGGCAGGTACATTTACACCTTAGGCACTCATATTAACATAGAAACATAGAAGATAGGAGCAGGAGTAGGCCATTCGGCCCTTCGAGCCTGCTCCGCCATTCAACGAGATCATGGCTGATCATCCAAACCCGAGCACCCGGTCCCTACACCGACAGCCATCCCACCCAAGCCCTATCCCCATAACCCCACGTATTTAATCCCCCCTAACACGAAGGGGGGATATTAAGCTGTCCTTACACCATTACCTGGTGTCATCGCCGCTCTGTCATCTCCATCAATGTAGCCCCAAAACAGCAGCAGCAACAGAAACAATGCCGCAGGAAAATCAATGCTGGAGCACTCAAAGACCCTGTTAAGAAAGCCCTATTCAGCCTGCGCCTCACAACCAACCTGATGACTCCCAGTGATTCAGAGACACAGAGTGTCCACAGCGCCTGGTCTGCACTCAAGGCATCCATAATCAGCTCCTGTGAAGAGATGCTCGGTCACTCGACCAGGAAACACCAAGACTGGTTCGACGAGAACGACCAGGAGATCCAGGAGCTAATAAGCCGCAAGCGCAAGGCATTCCTGATCTGGAAACAGCAACAGAACTCGAGAGCAAGAAAGCAGCTCTACAGATGCCTGAAGGCCGAGGTCCAACAAAAAACTCACGGCCTAAAGAACAGATGGTGGGTGGAGAAAGCACAGGAGATCCAGCAACTAGCCGACAACCATGACGAGCGTGGATTCTTTAGCGCAATCACGACCATCTATGGCCCAAGCACCCAAGGTCCTACCCCACTGTGGGCCAAGAACGGAGAGGTACTCATTATGGACAGAGAGGCAGTCAGTGCTCGCTGGAAGGAGCACTTCGAAGACCTCTGACGTAAGAAAACTACTAGGCACTTGGTCTGAGTATTAAACAAAGCTTTAATCAACTGTTTCACAACATGGAGGTCTAGTTGTGTCCTTCACGAGTTCCTGTTTACAAAATGTCCTGAGCAAGCTGGGCCTGTGCCCGAGTATTTATACTCTCCCTGGACAGCGCCACCAGCAGGCCGCCCAGTATTATTTCATAAGTCATTTCTACATGAATGGCAAGATTCATGTCATTCTTCCCACCTGAAAGATTGGAAGTCTGGCGGCTTCTTTCTACCAAATTAATTGGACTAAGAATAGACGCAGTCATTTGGATCTCCGTCGGTGGCCGGAAGGCACATCTCCTCGGACCGTGTTTTGGTCCCTGGGTCGATTAGTTCGCACCAGCGAGCTGGCAGAGACCGTGTCGCCTTGATTGACCTGAGGGGGACTGGGGAGATCGTGGCTGCGGGTGCGGGCCCCCACAGGCGCAGAGCTGACTTCACCCTGCCCAGTAGTCGGTGACTGACCGGCGTCCTGGCTTTGGGTGGCCATCCCACGGGGAGCGCTCTGTTCCCCGGGTTGATCCGGCGGAATCGCTGGCAGATTCCTTGACGCCCCGGGTAGGGCGTCATCCTCAGGGGAGCGCAGAGTATCGGTGTCATTAATACGGATCCCACCATCGATTGGGTCCGTGGGACCGGTTGGGCAGGGAGCCAGATCCCGAAGTGACACTGCGGATTCCTGGCCATCAGGGTACCGCACGTATGCGTACGTGGGATTGACATCCGTCAGTTCCACTTCGTCGATGAGGGGATCACTCTTAGAGGATCGGATGAATCTTCGGAGCAGCATGGGGCCAGGAGCTGCCAACCATGATGGTAGGGACGTCCCATGAGCGGAGCGATGCTGGAACCCGAAGAATCGTTCGTGAGGAGTAGCGTTGGTGGATGTAGAAAGAAGAGACCTGATGGAATGCAATGCGTCAAGGAGCATAGTTTCCCACTGCTGGTCTGATAGGTTGTGTGACCTCAGTGTAAGACAAACAGCATTCCAAATGATAGCGTTGTATCTCTCAACCTATCCATTTCCAATAGGATGATATGGTGTCATTCTACTTGTGGCGATTCCCCGTTGGGAAAGATAACTTTTGAGTTCGCTTGACATGAAGGAGGGACCCCGATCAGAGTGGATGAAATTGGCCATACCACAAAGGGAAAAGCCCTGATCGAGGCATTTGATCACTGTGGAAGTAAGCATATTGGGACAGGGGAAAGCAAATGGAAAGCGTGAATATTTGTCTACCATAGTAAGCTAGTAGGTGTTTCACATTGAGGAAGGCAGTGGCCCTTTAAAGTCAATGCTGAGTCACTGCATAGGCTGTGTAGCATGTATGAGTGAGCCATCCGACAGACGTAAGAATTGCAATTTTAATTCCGTGCAAATTCTACAAGTGGAGCATGTTCTTTTCACGTCTTCCGTAGAAAATGGGAGATTTTTAGATCGCACAAAATGTAACATACAGGTAACGCCAGGATGGCATAAGTCCGTATGAAGATCCGCAAGAGTCGAAGTTGACATAGAAGAGCAGAATGCACGCGTGAGGGTATCCGGGGCCACATTCTCTTTGCCGGGTCGATAATGTATGGTGTAGCCAAAGGCGGCCAATTCCATCCTCCAGAGCTGTATTTTGTTATTCTTGATCTTAGTGCGTTTCCGGTTATCCAGCATAAAGGCCACGGAGCGCTGATTGGTTATAAGCGTGAAATGGCGACGAGCGAGAAAATTACCCCATTTACATACAGCTTCGATGATAGCCGTAGCCTCCTTCTCACAGGAGAATAATGGAGCTCGCTACCCTGCAAAGTTCTAGACAGAAATGCAACGGGTCAACCACCTTGATTCAAGGTAGCCGAGATCGCCACCTCCGATACATCGCACTCGACCACGAAAGGGAGATTTTCATCGATGGAACGAAGCTTGGCTTTTTCCAGTTGTTACTTGAGGAGGTCGAAAGCCGAAACAGCCGTTGCCTCCAACGGAAATGACTTCACGTGAAGCAGGGGCTGGATCTTGTCGGAAAAGTGGGGTATCCACTTCGCATAATAGGCGAACATGCTGAGGGCCCGACGAAGAGAGCTGAGATTCGTAAGAGGAGGAAGCTCCTGAAGCGGACAAAGTCACTCCGGATCCGGTTTGTTGACACCATTGCCCACCCAGCAGCCAAGGATGTTGACTGATGGTACTGATTACACAGATTTGGACTCATTTAAGGTTAAGTTGCGACGACGGAGAACGTCAAGAAATTTCTGGAGATTGGCATCATGCTCCTTCTGGTCATGACCAGCAATGGTGATATTATCCAGATATGGAAAAGTGTCCATTAAGTTCTCCCGTTTGACTAGGCTATCCATTGCCCATTGGAAGACGGCCACCCCATTGGTGACCCCAAATGGAAGGCGACAAAACTGGTAAAGCCGACCATTGGCCTCAAATGCCATATACTTTTTGTCAGTGTCCTTTAACGGTACTTGATGATATGCGCTCTTTAAGTCAAAAGTTGAAAATACCTTGTAGTTGGCAAGGTTATTGACTATGTCATCGATGCATGGTAGTGGGTAGGCATCCAGGTCGGTAGACTGGTTAATAGTTTGCGAGTAATCGATGCAAAGACATTTCTTGTGGTGCTTCAGAGGATTTTTAACAACGACGACTTGAGCCCGCCAGGAAGATGAACATGGCTCAATGATACCATCGGCTAGAAGGCGAGAGATTTCTGCCTCGATAAAGGATAGATCATCTTGGCTGAAACGTCATGATTTAGTAACTATGGGCTTACATCGGGGGGAAAGATTGGCAAACAAGGAGGGCATGTCGAACGAAGCCGCCGAAAGCGCACAAAATGGTACTTTGGAAATAGTAAGCTCCGGCTTTGACCCTCCAAACTCGAAAGTGAGTCTTTTGTGTTGTTTCTGGAAATCCTGTCCCAGGAGCATGTCACTGCATAGGTTTTTGAGCACCCTGAGCCGGGTGGAGAAATAAGTGCGGCCATTGAGAATAAAGTTGACAAGACAAAAGCCAGAAGAGTTGGTGGTCAGTGTCGTCAGAGCCATTGCAATTTCCCTGTCCGAGGGGTAAATACGCAATTTTAACTTACTGACAGCCTGCTCACTGATGAAGCTATCAGAGCTGCATGAGTCGATTAGTGCACTCAAAATTTACCGAAACCTTCGTGGCTGCATGGGACAGGCTTTGGGGAAAAACAGCTGTGATGGGAGGAGGAGCAGTTTTACCCTTGACAGCTGTAACCTTAGTAGTGGCTCTTGTGGGAGGTGCAGTTTTATAGATAGCAGCTGTAACCTTAGTAGTGGCTCTTGGGGGAGGAGCAGTTTTATAGATAGCAGCTGCAAAACTAACAGGGGCTCTTGACCAGTATACCTTAGAAAAGTGACCTTTCTTACTAACAGAGGCTCTTGACTGGCATACCTTAGAAAAGTGACCTTTCTTACTGCAATGATTGCAGATTGCATTACGAGCAGGACAAAACTTCCTACAGTGAAATGCACCTCCACAGAAGAAACACTTCCTTCCAGATTGCCAAGATGCCGCTAGGGCAGGATCGTCATCAGTGAGGGCTTCTAGAGTAGAGTCATCATCAGCTAGGATAGAGTCGTCATCAGTGAGGACTTCCGCCCGAGGCCCATTGGAGGAGTCACCAAAAGTGATAGCAGCAGTCCGTACACAGGGTAAAAGATAGGCATCTGCATTTTTTTTGCTAAATCCAGAGAACATGCCTGGTCATAGGCAGCTTGTAACTTGAGGGTTTTATTCTCCAACAGACACTGGCGTATGAAGGGAGATGCAATTCCATTAATAAAAGAATCACGAATTAACTCCTCCTGGTACTGCTCAGCTGAGACAGCTTTGAGATTACAATCCTTGCTGAGCCTGCAAAGCTTTTGAAGGAATTCGTCAAGTGATACCCCAGGTTGTTGTCAAGTTGTGGCCAGTAGATGCCGAGCAAAAATGTTGTTTGGGGCCTTAACATATAGTTGCTGTAGTATTTGGATAGTGGAGTCATAGTCTACACAGTCTTCGATATAGTCAAACACATGAGGGGATACATAATTGGCAAGTATCTCTAACTTATCTGGAACATTCTCACCACACACCCTGAGGAAGTTGCTGAAAGTACGATACCAGTGTTTCCATATCTTAGCAGTTGTAGGTGATTTCGGGTCCAGGTCAAGATGGGCGGGTCAGAGTAGTTTCCTCCATGATGGATTGATTACTACCTCTGGTTCCCTTCTACCATTTGAGTCATAGCCGTCTGTTCCCAAATCACTCAGAGCGTGGAGCAGGTTCTGTTGATTAAATTGACGTAAGAAAACTACTAGGCACTTGGTCTGAGTATTAAACAAGGCTTTAATCAACTGTTTCACAACATGGAGGTTTTGTTGTCCTTCACTAGTTCCTGTTTACAAAATGTCCTGAGCAAGCTGGGCCCGTGCCCGAGTATTTATACTCTCCCTGGACAGCACCACCAGCAGGCCGCCCAGTATTATTTCATAACTCATTTCTACATGAATGGCAAGATTAATGTCAACCTCCTTAACCGAGATTCTGTCTTCAACGCGAGTGCCCTCAACTCCATCTCGCAGCATGCTACCCGCCACCACCTCAGCACAACCCCAGCCAGGCATGAGGTTGAAAAGGCCATCCAACAACTGAAGAACAGCAAGGCCTCAGGAGCAGATGGAATCCCCGCCGAGGCACTAAAGCATGGTGGAGAAGCACTATTGGTGCGAATACATGAACTCATTTCTCTTATTTGGAAGGGGGAGAGCATGCCAGGGGATCTCAGAGACACCGTAATGGTAATTACAGAGGAGTTTCCCTGCTGTCTGCCACAGGGAAAGTCATCACAAGAATCCTCCTCAATCGCCTTCTTCCAGTGGCTGAAGTGCTCCTCCCAGAGTCGCAATGCGATTCTGCCCACTAAGGGGCACAATGGACATGATCTTCACTGCGCGTCAAATACAAGAGAAATGCAGGTAACAGCACCAACCGCTGTACATAGCCGCCTTTGACCTCACAAAGGCCTTCCACACTGTCAACCTTGAGGGATTATGGAGTGTCCTCCTCAAATTCGGCTGCCCCCAAAATTTTGTCACCATCTTCCGTCTGCTTCATGACGACATGCAAGCTGTGATCCTGACCAATGGATCCACCAGAGACCCAATTCCCGTACAGACCGGGGTCAAGCAAGGCTGTGTCATTGCACCAACGCTCTTCTCGATTTTCCTTGCTGCAATGTTCCATCTCACCCTCAGTAAGTTCCCCGCTGGAGTGGAGCTAATCTACAGAACAAATGGGAAACTGTTCAACCTCCGTCGCCTCCAGTCCAGATCCAAGGTTGTCCCATCCGCTGTCATCGAATTACAGTATGCAGATGACACTTGCGTCTGCGCACACTCGGAGGTTGAACTTCAAACCATCGTCAACACCTTCACCGAAGCATACGAGTGCATGAGCCTTACACTAAACATCCGCAAGACAAAGGTCCTCTACCAACCTGTCTCCACAGTACTGCCCCCCGATTATCAAAATCCACGACGAGGCCTTGGGCAACATGGACCACTTTCCATACCTCGGGAGCCTACTGTCAACAAGGGCAGACGTCGATGACGAAGTCCAACACTGCCTTCAGTGTGCCAGTGCAGCCTTCGGTCACCTGAGGAAGAGAGTGTTTGAAGACCAGGACCTCAAACCCGGCACTAAGCTTATGGTATACAGAGCAGTAGTGATTCCCGCCCTGCTGTATACTTCAGAGACATGGACTATGTACAGCAGGCAGCTCAAAGCACTGGAGAGGTACCACCAATGCTGCCTCCACAAGATCCTGCAAATCCATTGGCAGGATAGGCACACCAACGTCAGTGTTCTCGCAAAGGTGAACACGCCCAGCATCGAAGCTTTGACCATGCTCGATCAGCTCCAATGGACGGGTCACATCGTCCGCATGCCCGATACGAGACTCCCAAAACAAGCGCTCTACTCGGAGTTCCGACACAGCAGGAGATCCCCAGGTGGGCAGAGGAAACGCTTCAAGGACACCCTCAAAGCCTCCTTGCAAAAGCTCAACATCCCCTCCGACACCTGGGAATCCCTGGCCCAAGACCGCTCAAAGTGGAGGAGAAGCATCCGGGAAGGTGCCGAACACCTCGAGTCTGTTCGCCAGGAGCAACCGGAAGCCAAGCGCAAACAGCGGAAAGAGCGCACGTCAACCCAAGCACCCCACCCACCCGCCCCTTCAACCGTCGCTAACAAGGTATAGCATAATATCCAAGGTGAGGACATATAAATTGGCCAGAAAAAGCAGTAAACCTGAGGATTGGGAGCAGTTTAGGATTCAACAAAAGAGGACAAAGGGATTAATTAAGAAAGGGAAAATAGAATATGAGAGTAAGCTTGCAGGAAACATAAAAACTGACTGTAAAAGCTTTTATAGATATGTGAAGAGAAAAAGATTGGTGAAGTCAAGCGTAGGTCCCTTGCAGCCAGAATCGGGGGAATTTATAATGGGGAACAAAGAAATGGCAGACCAATTAAATACATATTTTGGTTCTGTCTTCACAAAGGAGGACACAAATAACCTCCCAGAGATGTCGGGGAACATAGGGTCTGATGAAAGGGAGGAACTGAAAGAAATCAGTATTTGTAGGGAAATGGTGTTAGGGAAATTGATGGGATTGAAGGCCGATAAATCCCCAGGGCCTGATAATCTACGTCCTAGGGTACTTAAGGAAGTGGCCCTAGAAATAGTTGATGCTTTGCTGATCATCTTCCAGCATTCGATGGAATCTGGAACAGTACCCATGGATTGGAGGGTAGCTAATGTTACCCCACTATTCAAAAAAGGTGGTAGAGAGAAAACGGGGAATTACAGACCGGTAAGCCTGACATTGGTAGTGGGGAAAATGCTAGAGTCCATTATAAAAGATGTAATAGCAGAGCACTTGGAAAACAGTGACAGGATCGGACAAATTCAACATGGATTTACAAAAGGTAAATCGTGCTTGACTAATCTACTGGAATTTTTTGAGGATGTAACTGGTAAAATAGATAAGGGAGAACCAGTGGATGTGGTGTTTGGACTTTCAGAAGGCTTTTGATACGGTCCCGCATAAGAGATTAGCGTGTAAAGTTAAGGCACATGGGATTGGGGGCAAGGTATTGACTTGGATAGAGAACTGGTTGGTAGACAGAAAGCAAAGAGTTGGAATAAACGGGTCTTTTTTTGAGTGGCAAGCAGTGACTAGTGGGGTACCGCAGGGATCGGTCCTTGGGCCCCAGCTATTCACAATATATATTAATGATCTAGACAAGGGAACTAGATGTAATATCTCCAAATTTGCAGACGACAAAAAGCTGGGTGGGCGTGTGTGCTGTGAGAAGGATGCCGAGAAACTCCAGGATGATTTGGACAGGTTGGGTGATCGGGCAAAAGCATGGCAGATGCAATATAACATGGATAAATGCGAGGTTATCCACTTTGGTGGCAAAAACAGGAAGGCAGATTATTATCTGTGTTATATCCGTGTATCTTAATGTTGTGTCCTTCAATAATCAGACAACAGACTGCAGGGAACGATCAACAGGTGTTTACTGAATGAGGGTTCAAACTGCAACTGACTGTACAGATCACTACTCAGGGTTTATATACAGGTGTGGTCACTGCCGGTACTACAGGATACAGGAGCTGTAAAAAGTAGTTCTCCCCCTTAAAGGTACATACATTACAATTTGAACGGCAATAGATTGGGAGAAGGGGAAGTGCAACGAGA
Organism: Somniosus microcephalus; assembly: GCF_052327205.1. Lineage (NCBI taxonomy): Eukaryota > Metazoa > Chordata > Chondrichthyes > Squaliformes > Somniosidae > Somniosus > Somniosus microcephalus. The sequence continues at coordinate 134,749,456 of NC_140996.1, read as the reverse complement.
CCTGGGTGTCCTTGTGCACCAGTCGCTGAAGGTAAGCATGCAGGTGCAGCAGGCAGTTAAGAAGGCAAATGGCATGTCGGCCTTCGTAGCGAGAGGGTTTGAGTACAGGAACAAGGATGTCTTTCTGCAGTTGTACAGGGCCTTGGTGAGACCACATCTTGAGTATTGTGTGCCGGTTTGGTCGCCTTATCTGAGGAAGGATGTTCTTGCCATGGAAGGAGTTCAGCGAAGATTCACCAGGCTGATACCTGGGATGGCAGGAATGACGTATGAGGAGAGATTGGGTCGATTGGGCTTGTACTCACTGGAGTTTAGAAGAATGAGAGGGGATCTCATTGAAACTTATAAAATTCTGACAGGACTGGACAGACTAGATGCAGGAAGGATGTTCGTCGGGGAGTCCAGAACCAGGGGTCACAGTCTAAGGATAAGGGGTAGGCCATTTAGGACAGAAATGAGGAGGAATTTCTTCACCCAGAGAGTGGCGAACCTGTGGAATTCTCTACCACAGAAGGCAGTAGAGGCCAATACATTAAATATATTCAAGAAGGAGTTGGATATAATTCTTAAGGCTAAAGGGATCAAGGGGTATGGGGAGAAAGCAGGGACCGGGTACTGAATTTGGATGATCAGCCATGATCGCATTAAATGGCGGAGCAGGCTCGAGGGGCCGAATGGCCTACTCCTGCTCCTATCTTCTATGTTTCTATGTTTCTATGTAACCATCGTCTGCCCCATCTGTGACAGAGACTATAGGTCCCACATTGGACTCATCAGTCACCTGAGAACTCATTTTTAACGTGGAAGCAAGTCATCCTCAGTTCCGAGGGACTGCCAAAGAAGAAGATCTGGACACGGTCAAAGAAATTTGCAAGTAGAGACTACTATTCATAAGGGAGACTATGACAGAAATATACAGTTTCATGCTAGACCTTGAAACCACTTCATGGACAGGGACAGCTCTGTTAGTGGTTGCCAAGTTGACCATTGCTTTGAATTTATTTTGCACATGTGCCTGGTACCCTGCCACGATATAAGATCCCAACAATTGCCCTCAATCTTACATCAAAACCATCAAAATTTCATTGCATTTCTCCACACCTGTGGCAGAACCACTGAATGACTGGCTAACTGTATATAATTCTCTTTAACGATGTTCTAACACCAGCCTAAACCTGTACCATTGTGTTAGGCATTACTGTGTTTTGTATATACAGTTTGCATGTACGGGGTGTGGCCCCTTTAAGAGCCTGGGAAAACACGGGCAAACGCGATGATGTCACGTCGCAAACCATGGGACTGCCCAGGCAGTCCTCATGGCATCTCCGTTGAGTAAAGACCTGTTTGATTGTTCTCTTGTGTCGATCTCCGTTATTCGTAGGAATTCGTTAATTCCTACATTGGTGACCCTGTTTTTGTGAACGTTTTCACAAAAGAAGAGCACAGCATGGAAGCAAACGCCGTTTCGCTGAAGCTACCACAGTTCTGGGAGCAGCAAGCGCCCTCGTGGTTTATTCAGGTCGAGGCCCAGTTCGCCCTGAGGAACATCGATGCAGATCAGACCAAGTATCTTTATGTGGTCTCCGCACTCGACAGCTCTACCGCCTCTCGGATCGTCAGCCTCCTCGAAAACCCCCCAACGGAGCACAAGTATGAAACCCTCAAAGCGCGGTTACTGCAGGTTTTTGGGCTCACGAAATCGGAGCGCACCCGTCGATTACTCGCTATGCCCGGGCTCGGGGACTCCAAGCCTTCAGAGTTGATGAGCCAAATGCTCACACTCCTGGGCTCAGAATGGGAATGTTTCCTATTCCGCGAGATTTGCCTCAACCAACTGCCTGAACAGATACAAGCTGCCCTGGCCAGATCTGAAGTTGAAGACTGCGCAACACTCGCTGCGGAGGCTGACAAAAGTTTTGCTGTAACTCGGCAGTACTGCGCCACCACGAGGCACCCATCCCCCGCAGACGCTGCCCCAGCTCGTCAGCCTGCTGGACTGTGTTTCTACCACGCGCAGTTCGGCGCGAAGGCGAAGCGTTGCCGCCCTCCCTGCAGTTTTCCCCCCAAAAAACAACTGACACTGCGACCACCGAGGAACGGGTCTAACGGGCACCCTGCGGCCGTGATGGCGATCGGCAACGCGGGAAAATTGCTGTTCATCACCGATACTCTCTCCGGTCGTCGTTTTCTGTGCGACACCAGAGCGCAGTGCAGCATTTTACCCGCGTCTGCCCTCGATGTGCAGACGGGAAATCACAGCCCCACCCTTGAAGCGGCTAATGGCGGAGCAATTCGGACCTTCGGCAGACGGCAAGTGGAGGTGTGCCTCGGGGGGCAATGTTTTCACTGGGATTTTGTTATGGCCAAAGTTTCCCAGCCCCTCCTCGGCGCGGATTTCCTGTGCGCCAACAGCCTCCTGGTCGACGTCAGGAACCGACGGCTGATCAACGCAGCAACTTTTAATTCTCTTCCGTGTTACCGCAGTAACACTACGTCACGTACCGTCTCCCGTGCGTTCCCGACTCCTGATGAGTTCGCTTGCCTGCTCGGCGAATTCCCCGACCTGACAAGACCCATGTTCTCCTCTACAGCCACGAAACATGGTGTGGAACACCACATCACCACCAACAGCCCCCCGGTCTACGCGTGGGCCCGGCGCCTGGAACCTGGCAAGCTGGCAGTCGCAAAGGCGGAGTTCGCAACCATGGAACGGTTAGGGATTATTCGCCGGTCAAATAGTCCCTGGTCTTCACCCCTCCATATCGTCCCGAAGCCTGGCGGCGGATGGCGGCCATGCGGCGACTATCGACACCTAAACGACGCCACCACTCCCGATCGGTTCCCGATCCCCCATATCCAGGATTTCTCTGCCCGTTTGGCAGGGAACACCGTGTTCTCTAAAGTCGACCTCGTCCGGGGCTACCACCAGGTCCCAGTTCATCCACAAGACGTCCAGAAGACCGCAGTCATCACTCCATTCGGCCTCTTCGAGTTTTTACGAATGCCGTTTGGGTTAAAGAACGCCGCCCAGGCTTTCCAACGCCTGATGGACTCCGTGCTGCGGGACCTCAAGTTCCTCTTCGTCTACCTGGATGACATTCTAATTGCCAGTCCTACTAAGGAAGAACATACCTGTCACCTACGCACCCTTTTTCAACGCCTCAGCCAACAAGGCCTGATTATCAACCCGGCCAAGTGTCAGTTTGGCCTGCACCAAATTGACTTCCTGGGTCATCACATCACCTCAGAGGGAGCGGTTCCTTTACCTTCGAAGGTAGAGGCGGTGACATCCTTTCCACGCCCGCAGAACATAAAGGCCCTGCAGGAATTCCTAGGCATGGTAAACGTTTATCACTGTTTCGTGCCTAAGGCAGCACTACTCATGCAGCCCCTGTACGAGGCCCTCAAGGGCAAGACTGGCAAGAACCCGGTAGACTGGAGGGATGACATGGCCCGAGCGTTCGCCGACACCAAAAGCGCTTTAGCCAACATGACTATGCTGGTGCACCCGCTGCCAGGAGCCACCATCGCCCTCACCTCCGACGCGTCAGACTACGCGGTCGATGCCGTGCAACAGCAGTGGGCGAACGGGACGTGGCAGCCGTTGGCATTCTTCAGCCGTCAACTACGGCAGAACAAGAGAGCATACAGCACGTTCGACCGGGAGTTGCTCGCCCTTTTTCTGGCCATCCACCATTTTCGGTTCCTTCTGGAAGGACGTCCTTTCACCGCCTTTGTGGACCATAAGCCACTGACCTTTACAATGTCCAAGGCTGCCGAACCGTGGTCAGCCCGTCAGCAGCGTCAACTGACCTACATATCCGAATTCACCACGGATATACGGCACGTGGCCGGTAAGGACAACCTGGTGGCAGACTGCCTCTCCCGCGCGTTCGTCAATACGGTTCATTTGGGCATCGACTACGCCCTCATGGCAGCGGACCAAGCCTCAGACCCGGAAGTCCAAGCTTACAGAACGGCCATCACTGGCCTCCAGTTGGCCGACGTCAAGTTCCATTCGGCAGGTACCATGCTGTTGTGTGATGTCTCCATACAGGATCCTCGCCCTGTCATGCCAGTCGTCTGGCGCCGCAAAGTGTTCGACGCCATACATGGGTTGTCACACCCTGGAATGAAGGCCTCTCAGAAACTGATGTCAGTGAAATTTGTATGGCATGGCATGCATAAAGATGTCCGCGACTGGGCCAACACCTGCGTGGTCTGCCAAAAGGCCAAGGTACAGCTGTTGTGTATGTACCTTTAAGAGAAGAACTGATTTTATACTGCAGTACCGGCAATGACCACCCCTGTATAAAAGGCCCTAACAGGCTTCTGTACTTCAGTCTGACTTTACCCTCTGTTCAGTAAAATACCTGTTTAATTGTTCTCCCGCAGTCCGTGTATTATTGAGGCGCAGACTTTACAGTGGCGACGAGCAAGTTCGAACTCACCTGCAGTACTGCATCACCTCACGGGGATCTTTCCCTGAGAAGAAGTTTCTTGGAGGTCGAAGTCAGAGCAACGGGCGTCGACCGCGGGCAACCGCCCAAGGATCCATCGGTGTTCGGAGAATTGCGGGAGAGGCTGTGGAGAGCTGGCTTGGCTCCCCAGTCAAGGTGTTCCAGCAAATCGTGCTGGTAGCAGGTGGTGCGTTGCCCCTTCCGGACTGCGGTGGGCTCGAGCTCAATCGAGCGGCTCTGCAGAAGGGGCCGCGCAGCGTCGCCGGGAGGAAAGAGAGAGAGAGAGGGTGGAGCGCACAGGGCGCGGTCGGTGCTCAAGAACCGGGCAGCGGAGAGAAAATAAACGAGGGGAAGGAAAAGTGAGACGCGCCGAAGCCGCGGGTCGCCGCCATTACCCTGTAGAACGCTAGGAGCAGCGTGGCAGCAAGGGGAAGAAGGAAAAGCGCGGGAGGCGCCATTTTATTCCATTGGGGAAGAAGGAAAAGCGTGGGAGGCGCCATTATAAATCACCCAAGATGCCGAAGAGTGGCAGTATCACTGCTTTCGACAACGAGGTAGAAGACTGGACCACGTATGTGGAAAGAATTGAAGTATACTGCAATGCCAATGAGGTGGCCAATGGAAAGAAGGCGTCGGTATTATTAAATTTAATGGGCGCGAGAACGTACGGCCTATTGCGGAATTTAATTACCCCAGCTAAACCAATGGAGAAAAGTTTTGAAGAGATTGTTAATATCTTACAGGAACACCTAAACCCTACACCGCTGCTGATAGCAGAAAGATTCAAGTTCCATAAAAGAAACCAGCACAAAGATGAGAGCAATGCTGACTATCTTACGGAACTATGCAAGTTATCAAAGCACTGCCAGTTCGGAGCAGGACTGGCAGACACTTTACGGGATAAGTTTGTCTGCGGGCTCCAGAGTGCAGGAACCCAGAAACGACTACTTTCGGAAAAGGACCTGACGCTAGAACAGGCTTTCAGTGTGGCAGTGTCCTACAAAGCAGCAGCACGGGGAGCTGCGGAAATACAACAGAAACCAGAAGAATACAGCGTTAACGAAATGGCGTATGGAGCAGAAAAGTGCTATCGCTGCAGCAGAACAACCCATGATCAGAAGGACTGCTGGTTTAAGGACAAAGTATGCAGGCAATGCGGGAAAATGGGACATATAGCAAGAGTCTGCAGGTCGGGAAAGAAAACCAACACTACAAGAACTACTAAGGAAAAGTACAAGAAAGTAAAAAAAATGACAGATAGTAGTTCGGAAGATCAGGAGAGTGATAACGACTCCGGGAGCAGGAGACTAAGTTGTCTAAAGTTACACAACGTGATCGCAAAGGAGGATCACCGAACCATTTGGGTCACCCTCATGATAGTAGGGTCCCAAGTAAAGATGGAATTGGATACAGGATCAGCCCTAACTGTCATGAATCGACGAGACTATGAGCGGCTATTCTCACACATACCCTTAAAGGACACGTCCATTGTATTGAAGACATACACGGGGCAAAAAGTCTACCCCAGAGGAAAAATAAGGGTGCCAGTTAAATATAACGGCAAGGAAACACAGAAACTGTATCTATATATACTACAAGATGGAGGACCACCATTATTTGGATGTGAATGGATCCAAAAAATACAATTGGATTGGCATTCCATTCAGGCGCTAACTGTGACTGACAAAAAAGATGATGACGTCACACCTGGACGACTGTCACAAATTCTAACTGACGCGAAAGAGGTGTTCCAACAAGGACTTGGGACTCTAAAAGGAGTAAAGGCAACGATAAAAATCGAGGATAACGCAAACCCCAAATTTTTTAAGGCCAGACCGGTGCCGTACGCGATCCGCCCAGCCGTCGAAGCAGAACTGGAGAGTCTGGAGCGTTCGGGTGTGCTGTCCAAGGTGGATTGGAGCGAGTGGGCCACACCCATCGTTCCTGTAATGAAGAAATCATTGAGCAGCACGCCTGGGGAGCCGAAGAAGGTTCGCATCCGTGGGGACTTCAAGGTAACTGTGAACCCAGTCCTGCACACAGTACAATATCCACTTCCACGGATAGAAGATATTTTCGCCTCACTATCTGGAGGGAAACGCTTTACGAAGATTAATTTGGCCCAAGCGTATCTACAAATGGAGGTGGAAGATGTGGTGTATGTGCCTTTAAGAGCAATTATGGTGTATGTGCCTTTAAGAGCCCCAGGTGTGCGTAATGCCGGTAATTGCCACTTGGGCTATATAAGCCTGTGTATTGTGTATATCCTTTAGAAACCCCCCCCCAGACTTGCTTAGTAAATACCTATGAACCAACTCCTGTCTTCAGTGTCTTTATCTACACACGGACACTACAGAAGAAGCATCCAGGAAATAGCTCACGATAAACACTCACAAAGGCCTTTACCAGTACAATCGACTGCATCAGCCCCGGCTATTTGGCAGAGGGCAATGGAACAAGTCCTGCAAGGGTTCCAGGGACCCAGTGTTATTTGGATGACATCCTGGTGACGGGCGAAAATGACAGTGAACACCTTGCCAACCTGGAGCAGGTGCTCACTAGATTGCAGGAATATGGGCTATGAGCCAACCGCCCCAAATGCGAGTTCTTCAGGAGACAAATCTCGTATTGTGGCCACATGATTGATGAGGAAGGGTTGCATAAGTCGCCAGACAAGATTGAGGCTGTAGTCAAGGCTCCAGCACCAGAAAATATGTCGCAACTGAGGTCGTTTCTCGGGCTGGTGAACTACTACCATAAGTTCTTGCTGAATTTATCTACAATTCTGCACCCACTGAACGCCCTGCTGCAAACTGGAGTAACATGGAAATGGAGTGATGAGTGTTAGCGTGCCTTTCAGAAATGTAAATGCCTAATCACTTCAAAAGAAGTATTGGCCCACTACAACCCAACACTACCGATTCGGTTGGCATGTGATGCGTCTCCCTATGGCATTGGAGCGGTGCTGTCACACAAATTCCTTGACGGTTCAGAGAGGCCAATAGCCTTTGCGTCGCGCTCGTTAACCTCAGCCGAGCGTAACTACGCCCAGATTGACAGGGAGGCCCTCAGCCTGGTGTGGGGGGTGAAGAAGTTCAATCACTATCTGCACGGGCAGAAATTCACCCTACTGACTGATCATCAGCCCCTGGTCTCCATTTTTAATCCAAAGAAGGGCGTTCCGGTGATGACGGCGCAACGGCTGCAAAGATGGTCACTTTTTCTAGGGGCACATCAGTACGACATAGAGTACAAGGGTACGAAACAGCATGGAAACGCTGATGGGCTGTCGCGCCTACCGTTGCCTACGGTAGAGGAAGCACCTGCAGTGGACCCTGTTGAGATATTCCATGCGACCATAGTCGAATGTCTGCCTGTTACAAACTCAAGTATAGAGAAGGAAACCCGAAATGACCCGACACTCTCTCGGGTCTATGATTTGACGGTGAAGGGGTGGCCAGCACATGGCGACTCACTGTTGCCAGCATTCTCGCCAAGGAGAGAACAGCTGTCAGTGTGCCGGGGGACCTTGATGTGTGGATCCCGAGTGGTAATTCCACCCAAGTTGAGAGACAGAGTGCTCAATGAGCTTCATGAAGGTCATCTGGGAGGGGTAAAAATGAAAAGCCTAGCCAGGGCTTATGTGTGGTGGCCGGGAATCGATAAAGAAATCGAGGACCTGACTAAGAGCTGCTCGGGATGCCAGAAAGTCCAAAATGCACCACCACAGGCCCCTCTACACCCATGGGAGTGGCCCTCATCGCCATGGCAACGGGTACACATTGATTTTGCTGGTCCATTTATGGACTCAATGTTTCTAATCGCCGTGGATGCCCATTCGAAATGGCCAGAGGTCATCAAAGTGTCCTCCACCACCACGGAGAAAACTATTGCAGTCCTATGGACCATCTTCGCCAGGAATGGCTTGCCAGAACAGATTTGCTCCGACAATGGGCTACAGTTTGTGTCCGAGGATTTCCGGAGGTTTCTGAGGAATAATGGGGTGAAACATTACACATCTGCCCCATATCATCCAGCCACAAATGGATTGGCTGAGAGGTTTGTTCAGACCTTTAAAAAGGCAATAAAGGCGATGTATAACGACGACATACCACTACAACACAAGGTAGATAATTTCTTGTTTGCTTACCGGAATGCGACACATGCAGTCACCAACCAAGCTCCAGCCATAATGTTCTTCAACCGAAGGCTAAGATGTCGCCTGGATTTGCTCAAACCAAACATAAGACGAGATGTTGAGGATAAGCAATTCCAGCACATCAACGAGAAGCCAACCAGGAGCTTCAAGATAGGGCAACCAGTCTTGGCCCGCGACTACCGAACAGAAAAATGGCAGCCAGGAACGATATGCACACAGCAGGGACCAATAATGTACACAGTGGACGTTGGAGAGAGCATCGTGAGACGCCATGCTGACCAGATTCTAGAGTCACAGGAACAAGCCAAACCTATACCACGAGCATGTGCACCTGGTAATGAGCCCGAAGTACAGATTGCGTCTACCTCAGAAGCAGTGGTATTGGAAGCTTACGAACCAACCAATGACAATGAGCCAGAATCGACTCCACTGCAAGAACAGGATACTCGAGAAAGGCGCTATCCAGTCAGGATTAGGAAGCCTCCTCAAAGACTGAACTTATAAATGATTATTTCAGTTGATGTATATGGTACCGAGAAAATTGTAATTGTAATTAGTTATTGTTTAGTTGTTAAATGAATGTTATGCACTGTTTATCTAAAAGGGGAGGAATTGTTGTGTATGTACCTTTTAAGAGAAGAACTGATTTTATACTGCAGTACCGGCAGTGACCACCCCTGTATAAAAGGCCCTAGCAGGCTTCTGTACTTCAGTCTGACGTTACCCTCCGTTAGACCTCATTCTCAGCATTGCTGGCTGTGCAGCAGCACACAAGGAGAAGGAGCAGCCAGACCAGGAGAGTGGAGAGTGGAAAGTGGTGGTCTCCTGACCAGGAAGAGGAGGAGAATGAAAGACCACCACCACCTCCACCTCCACCATCATCACAACAACTGAGGTGCCTGGAGAGAGAGGACAGAGGAGGAGAAGGAGAAAGGAGGCCAGCAACAACACCAACCAGGGGAGAGGCCTTTCCTATCACTGCCTCCCCAAAGTGGCCTCCACTTCCGGAGATGGAGAGAGGGAAGAGAAACAACCAACAACCACCAACTGTTTGGAAGGAGGGAAGGAGAACATCTTTCAGATCATCTACAGGTGGGTGTTATTTGGTGCACTCTCCAAAAGACTTTGTATTGTAGGTGGGGGGAGGAAAGAAGACCGGAACACCAAGGGGTGTCTGTGTGTGTGTGTGTGTGTGTGTCTCTCTTGTTGAATACTAGGCCACACACACCACTAATAAGCACCCCTTCTATTGCCTGGCCTGGGACAGCTGGAGCTGCCTAGGTGAAGTCTTTAATTCCATTAAACATCGTTAAGACCTGGTGCAGGACTGAGCCTGGGCATCTCCAGCTTTCCCAGGTGAAGACGACATCTCCCCCTGCCAGAAGACCACCACCATCAAAGACTTAAAATTTCCATCAGGAGAGTGCACCCCTGCCAACACCCACCCACCCACCATCCTGAGTGGCAACCCTGCCCTTGCGGCCTCCCTCCTTCCCACCCCCCCTCTCTCTCTCTCTTTGTCTCTCTCTGCCTCTTTCTCTAAGGCACCTCAATTTACTCTATTAATTAATTGCCTATTGAGCAGAGGGGAGAAGGCCCCTCTCCCAATCTCAGTCAATAAGGGGAGAGGTGTGCCTTCATTTTAAACAGCTCCCTCTGCTCAATAGAGGACCAAAAAATACCTGAGGCCATTAACACCTTCAGGCCTGTGACTTGGGGTGAGTGTCGCCCTTTATAATACCACCCCAGAATGGCGACTGCATCTTCGCCGGTGACGGGGCCAGCCAAGACGTATGCGGGAGTGGCAGCCACAGCTACAGCTGCTCCCGCTGCTTCTGCTGCCCCGTCACCATTCAGACTGATGACAAAAAAGCTTGGGGTGAAGAGCTACACTCACCCCACTATGACTGTTGAGGCCTGCGTTAAAGCCATGGCTGGGGTTGTCGGCCCATCAGCCATCGTAGCGGCCTCAAAAATGTATGGGAAGGCTGTGTTCTTCCTGGGGTCGGAGCGGGGGTTGTCCCTGGCCGTCGCCAAGGGGCTCACTGTGGGCGGGACCTTCCTGCCGGTGGATCCTCTCGAGGCCACCGCGCAGAGGATCGTCATCTCGAACGTCCCGCCCTATGTTCCTGGTGAGCTCCTCCTCCCCCATTTATGCCAACTTGGGGAGGTAAGGTCGGGGATCACGCCCATCCCGCTCGGCTTCCGGGAAGCCAGCCTTCACCACGTCTTCTCCTTCCGGCGCCAGCTGTTTATCCAGCTGGCGTGGGAGGAGGACACCGACGGGGCGTTCGTCGTCCACCACGAGGGGACCGCCTATCGCGTCTTCTGGACGTCGGACAGTGTGCGGTGCCACGCCTGCAAGGAGGTGGGGCACATTCAGAAAAACTGCCCCGCCTCCAAGGCCGCCAGATCATCTAGTGCGGCCGAGGCTGGCGCCGCCGCCGCTTCTCCCCCCGGATCTGCCCGCGCATCGGGAACCACTGATGCGCGGTCGACGTCGGAAGCCGATGCCACCAAGGCCTCCGGCGGGAGGGAGGGAGCGCGTCCGGCCGGAAGGAAGGCGCGGCAAAAATCAAAACACCTTAGGGCGGGTCCCCCCGTGGAGGGCCGGCCCTTGCCCCTTAAGCCCCTTACACCCGCGCTCCTCGCGGAGTTAATCGGGGCGGATGGGAGTGGGAGGGGCCTCGTGCCCGAGCCTGTGGCCGCAAATGCCGTAGCGGAAATGCCAATACCTGCGGCCGGGCCCGGGCCCGAGGAACCCAACAAACCTGCTCCGCCGGAGGGAGCAGACGAGGAGGCCCCTGCAGACATGGAGGTCTCCCTCGCTCCCTCCGCGCTGAAAAGAAGGCGAGACCCCCTGGAAGAGGAGGAGGACCGGGAGGAGGAAGCTCCCTCCGAGCAGGGGGAGTCGTCGCCCGCCGCGGGTACTGCACCTCCCCCCCCACTGTCGTCATCACCAGCGATCGGCAGGGGTCGCCTGTCCCTCGGGAGGCTGAGGCAGATGTGTCTGTCCAGCACGTGCCTCCCGGGGATGGGGACGAGACCCTGCCCGTGGGGGTGGATGCAGAACAACCCGCGGCGGAGATTGACATTTTATTGGTGCCATTACCCCTCGCCGGGTCGGGCAGCCTGGGGTCTGGGTCGGGCGAGCTCGAGGAAAATGAGCTCGCCCAATGCGACCCGGACATCTCCCAGGGGTTGCTCGACCCGGTAGAGGTTTTAATTCAAAACACCCCATCCGCTGGGTTGGAGGTAGGTGGCGGGGAGGAGGATGGCCCCCTGGCTGCGTTTCTGCTGCCGGATGTACTGGAGGAGCTGGGAATTGTTCTCTCCCCGGTTTCTCCGGTCGTTTTGGCTCCTGGGGCGGGGGGGGACTCCGAACTGCCGCCGTCTTCTGGCCCGGCGCCCCTAGAGGAGCCCAGGGAGGAATCCTCTGCCGCCGATCCTGGGGGTGGGATCCGGGCAGAGGCGGGGCAGGCTGGTGCGGCGGAGCCGTTCGCTGCGCACTGCGCGACGGACGGGTCGGCCGCTGGTGACGACCCCCTGGAGGAGGATAGGGACTCGGTGATGGGCACGGAGGACGATTTGGACTCCACCGTCGACGAGGCGCTGGATGACCTCGTGCCCCTCGCCGAGTCTCTCCTCATTCCCGTAAGGGAACTCCGGGACTTTATGGCCACGTGCCAGGGTCGGCACGATAAGATCCGGCTGGCCCTCGACAGGTGGTCGGAGCTGGCGCTGCTCATCGTGTCCGTCCGCGCCGCCGTTAAAATCATGGGCGCGGACGAGGGCGTGGACCCGCTCGAGCTGCGTCGGCTCAGAACGTTTCTCACTGGGCTGCTGAGGAAGTGGCGGCTGACCAGCGGCTGCGCTCCCTCCCCCCGTTAGGTGTAGGTAGAGGTTGCACTATGCTTCTGACATGAAGATAACCATAGCCAGCCTCAACATCAACGGCAGCAGGGAGGCGCGCCACAGATTCAATAACTTCTCAGTCCTTCGGGACGGGAAGTATGCGGTGTGCTTCCTGCAAGAAACCCACACCGTTCCGGGAGACGAAGCCACATGGCTCCTGGAGTGGCAAGGAGGGATCAGCATGAGTCACCTCTCCAACAATTTCAGCGGGGTGGCTATCTTGCTGGCCCCGCATTTTCAGCCGGAGATCTTGGGGGTCAAGGAGCACGTGCCGGGCCGCTTGCTCCAGGTCACTGTTTGCCTGAGGGCGTGCCGCTCCATCTAGTGAACGTGTACGCCCCTCAGACCGGTGCGCAGCAAGTGTGCTTCTTCGAAGAAGTGTCCGCTCCTTTGGGCTCCGTCGACGCGGGCGAGTGCATCATCCTCGGGGGGTTTTTAACTGCACCCTCGAGGCGAGGGACCGTTTGGGTCCCCCGCGAAGCCCGGCAGCGATGGAGAAATTGAGGGACCTGGTCAGGTCCTTCGACTTGGTGGACGTCTGGCGAAACCTCCACCCCAACTCCAGTGCCTTCACTAGTGTGAGGTCTGGGGGAGGAAGGTCCAGAATCGACCGCCTCTACATTTCCCGGGCGTACGTCTCCTGCGTTCCGGCGGCTTCCATGCGGCCGGTGCCATGCACGGACCACCATCTGGTGTGGGCGGAGCTCGCTCCGCTGCGCGCGCGGGGTGGGGGGGGTCCGCGTACTGGCAATTTAACAACCTGCTGCTGGAGGACGCGCGGTTCCGGGATTCGTTTCGTCGGTTCTGGGCCGACTGGAGGAGGAAGCGCGGGGGGGGGCTTCCCCTCCTTGAGGCTATGGTGGGACGTGGGCAAGGCTCACGTCCGTCTCTTCTGTCAGGAGTACGCGAAGGGGTCGACCAAGAGGCGGGAGGCCCGGGTCGGGCGGTTGGAGAAGGAGGTGCTCGACCTGGAGTCCCGTCTCGGTCAGGTCGTCGAGGACCCGGCCCTGCGGAAGGTGTACGAAGAGAAGAAGCGTGCGCTGAAGGACCTGCAGCTCGTCGGGTCCCGAGGCGCGTACGTGAGGTCACGGATCCAGCTCCTGCGGGACCTGGACCGCGGCTCCCCCTTCTTCTACTCGCTGGAAAAAAGCTCTTGAGGCTGCTGGCCGACGACGGATCTCTGGTCTCGGATCCGGAGGGAATCAGCGCGGAGACCCGCGCCTATTATGGGGCTCTGTTCTCTCCAGATCCGTCCAGCGAGGATACGTGCAGAGTTTTGTGGGAGGACCTGCCGAAGGTCAGCCCAGAGGGCGCCGAAAAATTGGACGCTCCGCTAAGCCTGGCGGAGCTGACCGGCGCCCTCCGCCAGCTCTCCAGGGGAAAGTCCCCAGGGCTGGACGGGCTGACCGTGGAGTACCACAGGGCATTCTGGGACGTCTTGGGGGGCGACTACGCGCGGGTCCTGGGGGAAAGTTTGGTGACCGGGGAGATGCCCCTCTCTTGGCGCAGGGCGGTCATTGTCCTGCTGCCTAAGAAGGGCGATCTCTGCCTCCTTAAGAACTGGCGCCCGGTCTCCCTCCTCAGCACAGACTATAAAATCTTTGCCAGGGCCATGTCTGCTCGCCTTGGCACCGTGCTGGCCCACATGATCCACCCCGACCAGTCCTACATGGTCCCGGGCCGAACCATCCACGATAACATCCATCTGGTCCGGGACCTGGTCCACCACTCCCAGAGGGCTGGTCTGTCAGTCGCCTTCCTTTCCCTGGATCAGGAGAAGGCGTTCGACAGGGTGGATCACGAGTATCTCTTCGGGACTCTGCGTGCATTCGGGTTCGGGACGCATTTCGTCGCCTGGATCCGACTTCTGTACGCCGCCGCGGAGTGTCTGATTAAAGTTAACGGGTCCTTGACGGCGCCCCTTCGCTTCGGGAGGGGGGTGCGTCAGGGATGCCCCATGTCAGTTATACGCTGTTTGCGTGGAGCCTTTCCTGTGCCTCTTGCGGAAGAGGTTGATGGGACTGGCTCTGCAAGGGCCGGGCGTGGAGGTGGTCCTCTCGGCTTACGCCGATGATGTGCTCCTCACGGTCACGGATCCCGCTGACTTGCGGAGGATGCGGGAATGCCAGCAGATTTACTCGGACGCATCCTCCGCCAAGATCAACTGGGAGAAATGTTCCGGACTCCTGGTGGGTCAGTGGCGGGTGGACTCGCTGCCGGAGGAGTTCAGGCCTTTCCCCTGGAGCACCACGCACCTCCTCTATTTGGGAGTCTACCTTAGCCCTGTCGAGGACGCCTGGCCGGCGAACTGGCAAGAGCTGGAGGCCAAAGTCACCGCTCGCCTAGGACGCTGGACAGGACTGCTCCGAGTGTTGTCCTACAGGGGTCGAGCGCTGGTCATAAACCAGCTGGTGGCCGCCATGTTGTGGTACCGGTTGGTCACTTTGATCCCTCCCCCTGCGTTTGTTGCCAAGATGCAGAAGAAGCTCATCGACTTCTTCTGGGACAAAAGGAAGCACTGGGTCTCTGCCGCGGTTCTGAGTCTCCCGCTTAGGGAGGGCGGTCAGGCGCTGGTGTGCCTTCGCACCCAGGCTGCGACTTTCCGTCTTCAGACGCTGCAGAGATACCTGTACGTCGAGAATCCTCCGAGATGGTGTGCGCTGGCGACGTATTTCTTCCGCCAGCTGCACGGCCTCAATTACGACATGCAGCTCCTGTTTGTGAAAGTGGGCTGCAGGCGTGCCGGCCTGCGGGAGCTGCCTGTCTTCTACCAGGAACTGCTATGGGTTTGGAACTACGTCGCTTCCAGGCGGAGCTCTCCCCCGTCAGGAGCGGCGGCTCTCCTTTGGGAGCCGCTGTTCAGGAATCCGCACCTCCACGACCGCGGGTTCGGGCAGCTGGCGGAGGGCAGGGCTGTGCCTGGCAAGGTGACCAGAGTCGGGGACCTGCTCGATGGCGGAGGAGCGGGCTGGCTGGCGCCGGAGGAGCTGGCGCGGTGCCTGTCCTGGGCTAACGTCCGGCTCGCGGTCGAAGCCATCGAGTCGGTGAAAGTGGCACTGGGCCCCGACTCCACTAGGTGTATCGAGGCAGCTCAAGCACGTGGGGCGATCCCGTCCGAGCTTACCCCCGTTCGGACGGAATTCCTCATCGGCGCCCGGCCCCGAAACTCCCCTCGGGAACCGGCGCCTCACAACTTGAGCCGTCTCGAGGAAATACCCTCCGTGCCTTTTCATTCCGTGCGGAGGGGTTTCCTGTACGGGCTGCTCCTGCACACTCTCCACTTTGCCATCTTTGTCTGCCGTCCGGACACGCCTTGGCGTGGCGTCTTGCCGACCGGCGGAGGCGGAGGTCCCCAATGGAGGGCTCTCTACGCGGGAGTCCTCCCTTGTTCCATCGGGGACTTGGCCTGGAGGGTGTTGCACGGAGCGGTCCCGTGCAATATGGTTTTAAGTAGGTTCACGGACTCCCAGGCCGCCTGCAGTTTTTGTGGCCTGGAGGAGTCCGTGTTTCACGTTTATGTCGAGTGTGAGAGGTTGCAGCCCCTCTTTCACTACTTGAAAGGGCTGCTCCTCGATTTTTGGTTGCACTTCAGTCCCACGCTCTTGATCTACGGTCACCCGGTGCGGAGGGGAGCGGGCAGGTTGGAGGACCTCCTTGTAGGCCTGCTCCTGGGCCTGGCTAAAAGAGCCATCAATTGGTCCAGGCAGCGGGCGGTCGAGGGGGTCGTCCGGCCGGATTGCCTGCCTCTCTTCCGCGGCCATGTTCGCGTCCGGGTGGCCCTGGAGATGGAGCACGCGGTGTCCGCCGGCACGCTTGAGTATTTCCACGACCGGTGGGCGCCGCGGGGACTGGAGTGCATCATCAACCCGGAAAACCAAATTTAAATTTGATTTGTTAAGTTTTAGTTGAACTTTTGTTAATTTACAGTCCAATTTGTTTTGTTTTTTTAATTTTTTGGGGTCCAAACAAAAGAGTACCCTCTGTTCAGTAAAATACCTGTTTAATTGTTCTCCCGCAGTCTGTGTATCATTGAGGCGCGGACTTTACAACAGCGCCACATCAAAGCTCCGTTGGCCATCTTCACAGTTCTGGAGCGACGTTTTGACCATGTCAACGTGGATCTGGTAGGGCCACTCCCACCCTCCCATGGTTTTTCACACATCCTGACCATGGTTGACCGCACCACCAGATGGCCAGAGGCGGTCCCCCTGTCATCCACTACTTCAGCGGACGTGGTCAGGGCGTTCATTTCCTCCTGGATCGCCCGTTTCGGAGTGCCCGCAGATATTTCATCGGACAGGGGACCGCAGTTTTCCTCCGAACTCTGGAATGCAGTGGCCCAAGGACTCGGTGTCAAATTACACCACACCACAGCCTACCACCCACAGGCGAATGGCCTCTATGAGCGCTTCCACCGCTCAATGAAAGCCGCCCTGAGGGCCAGCCTCCAGGACGCTGGATGGGCAGACAAGCTACCGTGGGTCCTGTTGGGCCTTCACACGGCCCCCAAAGAAGACCTTCACTCTTCATCAGCAGAACTCGTGTATGGTCAGCCGCTGCGAGTCCCAGGGGACTTCCTACCAACATCGACAGAGCCCTGGTCCGCGTCTGCCCAGCTTGCTAGTCACCAAGAGGCGGCCAGATGTTTCGCACCGGTGCCCACTTTGCACCACAGGCTGCAGAGGTCACACGTTCCCACGGAGTTTTTATTCGCCATGACGCACATAGGGATCCACTCAAGGCCACGTATCCCGGTCCCTTCCACGTGTTGGAAGCAGGGGACAAAACCTTCACGGTAGATGTCGGCGGTAAACCGGATCACATTTCGGTCGACCGCTTAAAGCCAGCACATTTGGACCTCAACCGCCCCGTCGAGACAGCACAACCACCGAGACGGGGTCGGCCACCCATCGTCGTTACGGCAGACCAAGTGCGACCGCCCGCCAGACCGCCAGCCGCCCTGCAGCCTCCGCCTCGAGAGTACAGGAGTCGTTCAAACAGGCTCGTCAGACCCCCTCACCGTTTGACTTTGTCCGTTAAAGCGAATTCTGGGGGGGCGCATGTGGCAGAACCACTGAATGACTCTGGCTAACTGTATATAATTCTCTTTAACGATGTTCTAACACCAGCCTAAACCTGTACCATTGTGTTAGGCATTACTGTGTTTTGTATATAGAGTTTGCATGTACAGGGTGTGGCCCCTTTAAGAGCACGGGAAAACGCGGGCAAATGCGATGACGTCACGCCGCAAACCACGGGACTGCCCAGGCAGTCCTCGTGGCATCTCCGTTGAGTAAAGACCTGTTTGATTGTTCTCTTGTGTCGATCTCCGTTATTCGTAGGAATTCGTTAATTCCTACACACCTACCTTATTCTGTCTCATCCCAAATGAACTCCCAACACACATCAAAGTGCCAGTCAATCCAAATTTTATTCACTGTAACATTTCCTGGTGCAGATGTGTTCAATTTATTTTACCCAAGTGACAGTGTATGGCGTGTGTCTTCTACTTCCTAATCATTTACTCCTTATAAGCGTTTCTCAAGTGGAGAAGTAATTGGTGTGTTTGGCTGCTGCATGATAGCCATCTCTACGGATTGAATGGTCCAGTACCTCCTTGTGCTGCGTCAGTAAATGGCCCTGCAAGTACATGAGCCATGGAGTAATGCTGTGGTGGCTACCTGTAGTTCAGATGGGTGGCACAGATGTGGGGTCACCCTGCGAGACATCATATCTGCCAGTTCCTGCCATCACTTTTTGCTAGGCACTCCCTCAGTACGGTACGGTCAAAGTTCTGTGTGGAAGTAGACCACTGAGCAGCACTAAGGCAATGAGGTTGTTGAAACTCTGCATTATGATGATCTCAACCTGATTCCCCAACATGCCGCTGCTGTAGATTAGAACACATGGTCTGTGGAGCCCAAGTCAGAGCCGTCATTACGGAAACTATGCTCAAACTAAGGGCCTCAGACAGGAGAGGGCTGCACTGCAGATTGTCCTGGAAGGGTCATAGTCTTGTTGTGGTCTGCATACTGGTCAGGTTGTTAAGCATCACTGCACAGTTTAAGGTTGTGGACTCCGCAATAGATACCCTCAAACTTTGTAGGCTGCTTGGCACACTAGCAAATGACTGCATGAAGTGGCGATTGTAAGCTATTTCTAGGCAGTCCCTGTGAAGTCCAAGGGCTAGATTTTCAGTATAGGCAGTTTTGGGGCGCTAACCTTAGCGCCCGCCCGAAGTTAGCGCCCGCCCCAAAGTAGCGCCCCGTTGCCGGGAATTCAGTGGCTTCGCCCTAAGAGGTTGGTGGAGCGCTAAAAGAGGCGTTCCACTACTCTCTTTAGGCGCTAAGCCGGCGGTCCAGAGGGATAGCGCCCAGGCGGGGCGCAGCGCAGGTGCGGTCATTTTTGGACTGACAGCAGACCCCGTGGCGCCGACCAGCTCTTAAAGGGGGAAGGGACGAATTGGTCTACTGCCACGCCCTGCACACTGCAGCCTTGCAAAGAGGCCTCAACACTGCTGCTCAGCCCCAGGGAGTCATGGCAACGCCAGAGAAGGCCCGTCAGCGTGCCCTGCGCTTCTCAGAGGGTGATCTGGACATAATGGTCACAGCTCTGGAGGTGAGGCGCAAGATCTTGTTCCCAGAGAGTGGGAGGAATCCAACCCACCACGACTACACCAAAGCCTGGAAGCAGATCGCCCAGAGGGTGACGTTCACCGGCGATGCCCCCAGGACCCACAAACAATGTCGTAAAAAATACAACGACCTGACCAGGATTGTCAAGGTGAGTAGCCTTTCCAGTCTCCTCCTCATTCTTGCATGTACACCTGACATGATGGGCAAAGGGAGCTGAAAGTCCTATTGGCCAGCCCTCAGCCAGCAGCATTGGGACAGTCATGAGCATCAAATGGCCATTCGGCACTCTACACTTTGGCCAAGCTATTCCACCATGGGAGGCTGTGCACACTACATCAGGGCTTCACTCTGTCCAAGCTATTCCACCATGGGAGGCAGTGCACACTACATCAGGGCTTCACTCTGGCCAAGCTATTCCACCATGGGAGGCAGTGCACACTACATCAGGGCTACACTGCGCACTTACAGCCCGTCCTTTCTCTTGCAGGCTAAAGTAGCCTTTAATCGCCAGGCCCGTGCCAGGGGTGGCCGCGCCAAGCTGCAGAAGCTCACTCGGCTGGAGGAGCGCGTGTGTGTGCTCATGGGAGCCCGTGTGATCGTCCCCACAGCGTGCGGAGTATCCGACCCTCCACTGCCCGGCAATGGTAAGGACCTCGCCTTTTGGCCCTCTCGCGTCGCACTGGCCCATCCGAGCTACCTCCTTTGCCACTGTCCCACCAATGCGCTGAATGCCACCAGTCCTAACTCCCTCGCTGACGCCGTCTCCTCACTCTGAAGCTACTCTTGTGCATTCCTGCTTTCAGCTGGTGACGACCAGGACCCTGAAGCTGCCAGTGACAGCACCTCCGAGCAGGAGGAGGAGGAGGAGCAAGCCGGACCATCGGGGGAACAGTCACGTCCCGCAGGAGAGGAGGAAATGCTTGACACCTCCTCACTGGACGAGTGCCTGGAGGAACTGTCGCAGGGCAATGCAGCTTCTGGGACCAGTGGCGTCCAGCCACCCAGGAGCCGTGCGCGTGGCCCGCGGCCTTCCCCCCAAAGGGGGGAAGGATCAGAGGGGAGTGCTGCTGATCGGCACACTCGCCGCCACCAACGTGGCAAGGGTCCCTTAGTTCGGCCCCCTCCTCCCCAGCGGGAGAGTCGCGACTCCAGTCCGGACACCTTCACCTCGGAGGAGGTGCGGAAGCTGGATAAGATGGCCGAGGATTCGGACCGGCGCCACACGGAGCTCATGAGCGTGGTGGGGCGCATGCCTGAGGCCATCGAGTCGCTGGCGACCAGTGTGCACGAGTTCGGGGCAGCAACTGCCGCGAGTGGCCGCATGCTGACTGATGCCGTCAAGACCCTGGCGGATGTGATGCGCGCGCACACCAGGACAACAGGGGCACTCACTGCTGCCACACGCGCTGTCTCAGGCAGGCATCGCCAGGGCAGCCGCCGCGCTGGACCATCCCAGCAAGCCGCCCCTCGGCTGATTGTTGTGGATCCTGCAGTGCGGGCCCGGCCGAGTGCCACCGCGCCACAGCACCAGCCAGCGCATCCCAGACGCCAGCTGGCCCACATTGCGCCATCCGTCGCCGCCATTCCCCCACTGGGGCGTCAAGGGCAAGCGGCTGCAGCTGATGGTGGCCAGGCTCAGGTGCGCCACTCAGCAGACGGTCCCTCGAGGCCCAAACGCCGTGTAGGCCGCCCCCCAGCGGCATCTGGCAGAAGGGCATCTGAGCCTCAGGCACCTTCCCCCAGCCTCGCAGCAGCCACTGGGCAGAGCTTGCGAAGGAGCAGCAGGCCGGGCAGGGGAGGCAAAAGGCTGGGCAAGGTCTTGCCCTCGCGGGCCACTCAGTAGAGGGTGTGGCCAGCTTTCCTTTTATATGGCGGTGGCCATCTTTATTTTGCCCATGGTTGTGTTGTTGGAGGGCTTATTTTTTGCGTTAGGCCGACGTTGAGGCCCGGTTTGAAGAAAGGTGGAGTGACTCCTCCCCAGTTTGTGGGAGTGAGTCATTTGTTGGGCTTTTTGTGGGGCCCGTTTATTGTTTTTGGGGATTCATGTGGGAAGGGCTTTTCATTTTTGTGTAATAAAAAATTATCTTTATTCATGCAGTCTCCATGGTTGTTCTTCTTAGTGCTTGTTGGCTTCGCCGGCTGAGGGGTTGCGGAGCGGCTGCATTCATCTTCCCTCATGGCCCCTGGCCATTCCCTGACAGGGGGCTTAGAAGTACCGTGTAATAAGGTGGCGTCGTGCGGCCCTTGGCCCTGGTCGCTCCCTCCTGGGAACGTACTCCTGCTCCTCCTCCTCCTCCTCCTCATGCTCCTCCTGCTCCTCCTCCTGATGTGCTGGTCCAACGTCAGGTGGCAGTGCCTGAGTCCTGCGGATAGCCAGGTTGTGTAGCATGCAGCAAACCACCACAAATTGGGAGACCCGGTCCGGCGAATACTGGAGAGCTCCTCCGGAGCGATCAAGGCAGCGGAACCGCTGCTTGAGGACCCCAATAGTTAGCTCGATGATGTTGCGGGTTGTTTGATGGCTCTCGTTGTAGGCCTCTTCAGCAGCGGTCCTGGGCCCGCGGAGCGGGGTCATGAGCCAGGTGCACAAAGGATAGCCTTTGTCCCCGAGTAGCCATCCTCTTGGGGGAGGCTGTGCCTGGAACATGTCATGCACAGTACTCTGCCGCAGGATAAAGGCATCGTGGCTGCTGCCTGGGAAGCTGGCATTGACTGCCATGATGCGCTGCTTGTGGTCACAGACCAGCTGCACATTCAGAGAATGGTAGCCCTTCCTGTTGCGATACTGCTCGCCATGCTCCAGAGGGGCCCGCAAAGCCACATGCGTACAGTCAATGGCGCCCTGCACCAAGGGGAATTCCCCGAGTCTGGAAAATCCCAATGCGCACTGATGCTGGCTCTCCAGGGCCATGGGGAAGGAGATGAATTGGCTTCTCCTTCTGAACAGTGCTTCGGTCACCTGGCGGATGCAGCGATGCGCGCCGTACTGGGAGATGTTTGCTATGTCCCCAGCAGCGTATTGGAAGGAGCCGGTGGCATAGAAGTTCAATGCCACCGTCACCTTCACTTCCACCGACAGCGACGTCCTGCACCTGAGCTTTGGCCGCAGATCTCGGCGAAGCAGGTGGCAGATCTCTGCAATCACCTCCTTTCGGAATCGGAGCCTTTTAACACATCGCGCGGCACTCATGTTTAGGTAGGAGCGCTGCTGGCGGTATAGCCTGACTGGGTAAGGCCTACGTGGCCGACGCCTGTAGCCCCCTCTGCCTCTAGCCAGGGCTGCCCCTCTCACAATGCGTCTGCGAGCCCTACGGACATGGAGCTGCAGCTCCGCGTTGGCACCCCGTGCAACCCCCATCAAATCCTGGCAAACACTCAAATTTCCAAAAGGCCACTTGCAGCGCTCTGGCCTGAGTCCAAAAATACCTGAGCTCTTGCTGCTTGAAACCAGTTAGCTATCCTCCTTGTTGTGTCTCCAGAAATGCGTTGCACAAGAGTGTTTTCTGAAAAAAGACTGGCCTTTATACTGGAGAGCACGTCCCCTTTAATTTGCGCCCCCCGGGGCCCGCGCTGGTTGTGTTGCGTTCCTTTTTCCAAACGCTCCGGCCGCCAGCCGCACAATGGGGCGGTCCGACTGAAGTTTGGAATCGGGGCGCACAAAGGGCGTTGCACGAGGATGTGACGTCATTTTCTGCGTGTGCATCCGGGCGGGCGCTAAACTTTGCGCCGGCGCTAACGGGCAACTTAATTTGGGGCGGGGCGCAAACTGCGCTGCGCACGGGCGCTACACGCATAGCGCCCGAAAATCACTTCTCTTAAGGCGCTAACTGCTGACGCTATCAACTGAAAATCTAGCCCCAAATCTCTACGCTCAGCAGCTGAAGAAAGCCTGGAGCTAGCCCTCTGGCAAACAAGCTGCACCTCCTTAACTGCCAATTCCATTTTCTCCTGCTCACCCACACTCAGTGATTCACCAGATCCTCCCTTCTGCAATTTGCTAAGAGAACCTCCTGAATAGATGCATCGTTGTTGCTGCTTGCCACAGTGGGAGTGATAATGCAGGATGCTATCAAGTTCTGTGTCCAGGGTGGACGTTGGGCTCTGCCACTGCCACCTCTTTGGCACCTAGATAAACTGCATGGTGCATTTCCAGTGCATCATTATATTATGCAAATAAGCACTTTCCATTATACAATGCTAAGAACGCTACTGGTGTGCACAGTGTGCAAAATGCAGATGTTCTGCTGCCACTGTACTGGAATCACATCATCAGTCTCATAATATTGTTTAATTTAGTCCTGAGGTAGAACTAATTTTGTCAGAAGGAAATGGTACATTTATTTTCCCCTATAAACCTACAAACATTTCAATGAAGCAATACATTCAAGTCAAAAATTATTCTTGTTAATATTACAAAATGTTTCTGTTTAATCCAGTGTGTTGGCAGCTTGTGTAAAAGCTGAAAATAAATTGCGTGCTTGTTATTTCAAAAGTATTTAGATGTGTTGATATTTTAGGGTGTGACTAAAGTAGATAGTGCAAGCTGCAGCAATGAAAAGTGTGCAAAAGGAGGAGTCATATTAAACACAATTTTAAAAAATTCACAGATAACGTGCTCATTTTCTGTTGCCCCACATATATAGCTAAACATAGTTCTTAATTTTAAATATGTTGTGAATGTTAAAAAACCTATGCACACACACATAAAACAATACACTGCTTCTGTTGGCTGGCAAAACAAAGTACTTGTCACCTGTGAAATGTACAGTGGAATCTTGTTTTACCTGATGGGTTGGGTCAGACAAAAATATGTGTTCAAACCAGAACTACTCATACAGGAATGGTTCTATGAATACCGAAAACAAAGCTGGGCTTGGTGAAAATTTAGTTATCTTAGGAATTTGCTTATCTCATACTGCATACAAAAAATGAATCCAGCTGGTCTTGGAAACAATTTCAATACAACAAAAATAGCACAAATATTTATACTAAGGTCATGTGTCAGCTTAACATTTTAAGAGCCTCTTAAAGAAAATATTACCAATTTTGTTATTTTTATTATCAATCCAATAATATACACTGTCATGAATCTTATCATGACTCATGAAGTAACACTGGGCGGCCAGCTGGTGGCGCCATCCAAGGAGTATAAATACTCGGGCGTGGGCCCAGCTTGCTCAGGATATTTCTGTAACTAGAAATCTCATGGTTGTGAAACAGTTGATTAAAGCCTTGTTTTATACTCAAACCAAGCGCTCAGTAGTCTTTTTACATCAATTTAATCAACTGAACCTGCTTCACACTCTGAGTGGTCTTGGGAACAGGCGGCTACGACTCAAACCGTAGAAGGGAACTCGGACGAAGTAATCGATCCATCATGGAGAAACTACTCAGACCCGCCCGTCTCGACCTGGACCCGAATTCACTTACAGCTGCTAAGGTATGGAAACACTGGTACCGTACCTTTAGCAACTTCCTCAGGGTGTGTGGTGAAAATGTTCCTGATAAATTAGAGATACTTGCCAATTATGTATCCCCTCATGTGTTTGACTATATCGAAGACTGTGTAGACTATGACACCGCTATCCAAATACTACAGCAACTATATGTTAAGTCCCCAAACGAAATTTTTGCTCAGCATCTTCTGGCCCTCTGGGATGCAGATTATCAGGCCCTGGGGATTTATCAGCTTTCAGCCCCATTAATTTCCCCAGTACTATTTTTTTACTAATACTAATTTCCTTTAATTCCTCCTTCTCACTAGACCCTTGGTTCCCTAGCATTTCTGGGAAGTTATTTGAGTTCTCTTCCGTGAAGACAGAACCAAAGTATTTGTTTAATTGCTCAGCCATTTCCTTGTTCCCCATTATAAATTCTCCCGTTTCTGACTGTAAGGGACCTACATTTGTCTTCACTAATCTTTTTCTTTTTATATATTTGTAGAAGCTTTTACAGTCTGTTTTTAATGTTCCTTGCAAGTTTACTCTCATACTCTACTTTTCCCCTCTTAATCAATCTCTTGGTCCTTTTTTGTTGAATTCTAAACTGCTCCCAATCCTCAGGCTTGCTACTTTTTCTGGCAACTTTATATGACTCTTTGGATCTAATACTATCCTTAATTTCCTTTGTTAGCCATAGTTGGGCCGCTTTTCCTTTTGTGTAACCAATTTGCATATTGACATTACATTTACAATGCTGCTATAATACACATACTGGTCTCAGACCATAGAACGTGGTATTTATAGTATAGTGGCACTGTATCAACTTGAGTTTAGCTCCTTAAGTGGCAATTTTAAAAATATTATAAGAATGTAGATAGGAGTATTCCATACTAAATTAAAAAACTTAAGGTCTAGAATTCCATGTACCGAGTAAGTAGGGCCTGGCGCACCAGATATTGGGCCTTGGGCCACATTTAAATGAGACCGGGCAGCTGCGAACACTTGCTGGCATCCCCAGGCAGCTCACCGACAGAGGTTTGGAATTTCAGGCTGCTGCATTGCCAGCAGCGGCCTAAGGTAAAATTTGGTGAGTGCATACTCCTATTCCTTGATTTTTCTCCCAAAATGTAATACATCACACTTATTCACATTAAATTGCATGTTCCACCTATCTGCCCATTTGATAATCTGTGTCCTCCTGAAGTCTTTTACAATTCTCTTTGCTACTTGTCAAACCCCCTACTTGGTTTCTTCAGCAAATTTCGATGTCATGCTACCGATGCCCATGTCCAAATCATCCATGTATACGGAGAAGAAAAGTGAAGCAAGCACAATCCCCTGGGATTCTCCAATCCAAGCAACACCAATTAACACTAACCCCTCGTTACTGTTGGTCAGCCAACTTTCTATCCATGCTGCTGCATTTCCTCTTCTACCATACACCTGAATTTTAGTAATAAGCCTCCTGAGCCATGTTATCGAATGTCTTAAAATCCATAGTTACTGCATCCTCTACATCTATCAAATTAGCCACTTCTTCAAATACCTCTATTAACCCTTGTCAAACATGATTTGCCTTTACAATTCTATATTAGGGGTCCTTGATTATCCCATTCCTAAATACTCACAAATTTTATCAGTTAGTCATTGAAACATACAAGAATAGGAATTCTCATTCTCAGAGACCCTGGAACGAAGATAGAACTACAACATTATAGCCCCGATTCACTAATCCGTGAGCACAGTGAGTGTGGTTTCCCACTGAAAGCACGGTATCACCCCCTGATGTATTCAGTTATCATAGAGCGCATTTATACAATCAGGACAGAAACACTATGGCTGCGATTTTGCCAGTGCTCAGAGGCCGGGTTTGGAGGCGGGACGGGAGTTAAAATCAAAATGATTGACGGCGGGTTACGAACCCGCCGCCATCCCACCTCCACACAACTTTGCAAAGTGTCGGGTCTGCGAGTCCCGATCAGAGCCGACACCAAATGACGGGAGAAGCACTTAAGGCAGTTAACAGCTTGTTAGCTCATGGAAATGAATGTCAGGACAACCTTCTTAACACACCATACATTATCTGTACAATAAACTGTGGTTTCCTATCACTCTCATCACCATCATTACACATGAAAGACGCCCTGACCCCTCACTGTGCAACTTCCATTTCGGAGCACACATAGGCCAAATCTTCGAATCTTTGCCATCATGTTTGTTTAATAAAGTTACAATCAGGATGACAAATGTTACTTTGTAAGAGAAGAAAACACCCAAGTGACTACCCTTGTGACTATTTGTGTGTTAACTTTCTCTTACGCGTGCTTCTACGTGGTGCTTCCCTTGTGGCTTCAGCAGATGTCGAGGCACCTTGCTCACTTCTATGCTGCGCCTGCTTAGACGCCTTTGGCGGGCATCCTCTGGGTTTGAGGCAACAGTCTGTTCTTCCTGTGGCTGTGCAGGGGCTGAGACAGCCATCCCAGTTGGGTGCGGAATCTGGAGCTCTGACCGAGGGCTCCACAGTGCCATGGTCGTGAGCGCAATTGGAGAGGAGCCCACACTTTCTTGTTGTCGACCACCAACATTCCTCTCGTGGGTCACCCGCACTTCACTGCTAGCAAGTGGCTGGAGAGCACCTTGCTGCACATCAGTGGGGCCATGAGGACCCGTCGCTGTACTGACAGTCCTTATAACAGGGTCGTCCATGTACCTCTGGTGCCTCTCCTCAATAGATGTCCATCTATCCTCCATAGCAGACCATCTATTTAGAAAAGTCACCATGCTCTGTTGAGTCTGGCGATTTATGTCCTCCATGGAGGTTGCCATTCTTTCCATGGTGGCACGCTCATTCGCCATTGCGTCCACCATGGCAGTGCTCATGTTTGAGATGGACTCCTCCATTCTCTGCACACTTGCAGTTACAGTGGTTACAAACCCTGTCAGAGACTCCTGCACTTGTTCTTGAAGTTCTAGCACCGCTCTCTTTCTGGATGGCCCCAGAGGCACAGCATCTACATGCAGCTGAGCAGAGCTAGGAGTGTCCTGCGACCTCCAATGAGGAGTCTCCACTGCTGTTGCTGTCTCCACCATCTGCTGATGCTCACTTGTGAGCTGTGGTACACCAGGTGACAACACTATTCTATGTCGCGAAGGACCCACCGAGGCGCATGTCTCTGCGCTGGTGCTGGGTGCGCTGATTTCTGGTGACGCTGCTCCCTCAGAGGCTGCAGGTTCCTTTGAGGAGTCATCCAGCTGTTCTTCCTGGACAGTGGGGAGGAGGGCTCTCGATGGATCTAGGGTCCTGAATTTAAATAAAGGAAACTATGATGGTATGAGGCATGAGTTGGCTAGGATGGATTGGGCAACATTACTTAAAGGGTTGATGGTGGATAGGCAATGGCAAACATTTAAAGATCACATGGATGAACTACAGAATTTGTTCATCCCTGTTTGGCATAAAAATAAAACAAAAAAGGTGACTCAACCGTGGCTAACAAGGGAATTTAAGGATAGCATAAGATCCAAGGAGAGGACATATAATTTGGCCAGAAAAAGCAGCAAACCTGAGGATCGGGAGCAGTTTAGGATTCAGTAAAGGAGGACAAAGGGATTAATTAAGAGGGGGAAAATAGATTATGAGAGTAAGCTTGCAGGCAACATAAAAACTGACTGTAAAAGCTTCTATAGATATGTGAAGAGAAAAAGACTGGTGAAGTCAAGCGTAGGTCCCTTGCAGTCAGAATCAGGGGGATTTATAATGGGGAACAAAGAAATGGCTGACCAATTAAATACATACTTTGGTTCTGTCTTCACGAAGGAGGACACAAATAACCTCCCAGAGATGTCGGGGAACATAGGGTCTAATGAGAGGGAGGAATTGAATGAAATCAGTATTTGTAGGGAAATGGTGTTAGGGAAATTGACGGGATTGAAGCCCGATAAATCCCCAGGGCCTGATAATCTACATCCTAGGGTACTTAAGGAAGTGGCCCTAGAAATAGTAGATGCATTGCTGGTCATCTTCCAAAATTCCATAGACTCTGGAACAGTTCCCATGGATTGGAGGATAGCTAATGTAACTCCACTATTTAAAAAAGGTTGTAGAGAGAAAACAGGGAATTACAGACCAGTAAGTCTGACATCGGTAGTGGGGAAAATGCTAGAGTCCATTATAAAAGATGTAATAGCAGAGCACTTGGAAAACAGTGACAGGATCGGACAAAGTCAATATGGATTTACAAAAGGTAAATCATGCTTGACTACTACTGGAATTTTTTGAGGTTCTAACTGGTAGAATAGATAAGGGAGAACCAGTGGATGTGGTGTATTTGGACTTTCAGAAGGCTTTCGATAAGGTCCCGCATAAGAGATTAGCATGCAAAGTTAAAGCACATGGGATTGGGGGTAAGGTACTGACTTGGATAGAGAACTGGTTGGCAGACAGGAAGCAAAGAGTTGGAATAAACGGGTCTTTTTCCGAGTGGAAGGCAGTGACTAGTGGGGTACCGCAGGGATCAGTGCTAGGACCCCAGCTATTCACAATATATATAAATGACCTAGACGAGGGAACTCGTAATATCTCCAAGTTTGCAAACGACACAAAGCTGGGTGGGCGTGTGTGCTGTGAGGAGGATGCAGAGAAACTCCAGTATGATTTGGACAGGTTGGGTGATTGGGCAGATGCATGGCAAATGCCGTATAAAGTGGATAAATGCGAGGTTATCCACTTCGGTGTCAAAAACAGGAAGACAGATTATTATCTGAATGGCAATAGATTGGGAAAAGGGGAAGTGCAACGAGACCTGGGTGTCCTTGTGCACCAGTCACTGAAGGTAAGTATGCAGGTGCAACAGGCGGTTAAGAAGGCAAATGGTATGTTGACCTTCATAGCGAGAGGATTCGAGTACAGGAGCAAGGCTGTCTTGCTGCAGTTGTACAGGGCCTTGGTGAGACCACACCTTGAGTATTGTGTGCAGTTTTGGTCGCCTTATCTGAGGAAGGATGTTCTTGCCATGGAGGGAGTGCAGCAAAGATTCACCAGACTGATACCTGGGATGGCAGGAATGACGTATGAGGAGAGATTGGATCGATTAGGCTTATATTCGCTAAAGTTTAGAAGA
Source organism: Somniosus microcephalus (assembly GCF_052327205.1). Taxonomy (NCBI): domain Eukaryota; kingdom Metazoa; phylum Chordata; class Chondrichthyes; order Squaliformes; family Somniosidae; genus Somniosus; species Somniosus microcephalus. Next base: position 134,719,726 of record NC_140996.1, on the reverse strand, counting down.
ATGAGAGGGGCTCTCATTGAAACTTATAAAATTCTAACAGGACTAGATGCAGGAAGGATATTCCCGATGGCGGGGGAGTCCAGAACCAGGGGTCACAGTCTAAGGATAAGCGGTAAGCCATTTAGGACTGAGATGAGGAGGAATTTCTTCACCCAGATAGTGGTGAACCTGTGGAATTCTCTACCACACAAGGCAATTGAGGCCAATTCATTAAATATATTCAAGAAGGAGTTAGATATATTTCTTAAGGCTAAAGGGATCAAGGGATATGGGGAGAAAGCAGGGACAGGGTACTGAATTTGAATGATCAGCCATGATCTCATTAAATGGCAGGACAGGCTCGAGGGGCCAAATGGCCTACTCCTGCTCCTATCTTCTATGTCTATGTGGGGGAATAAAGACATGAGTTAGACATGTGATATTTAGGTAGCAGACACATCCTACTGTGCAGATGATCAGAAGTCAATCTCTGTGAACATCAGATCCATTTCAGTCACTCATGAAATCCAAGTGAGAGGGTTGCAAATATATTCTGTCACCAGCTTGCTCTACGGAGCCAGTCTCTCTGCCCCCCACTTCCAGCTCCTCTGCACCTCCGACGATGTCATGAGTAGTGCTTGTTAAAGTGGCCAGGGATGGTGGACCTCCTCCTGTCCTCCCTCTTATTGTGGGCTCTCTTTTCCTGCAAGAAGGAACACAAGTGGAGTTTCAGCGAGGTTGATGGAGTGAGCGTGTAAAAATCCATAACATAGAAGCTTAGAGAGAGACAAAGATGGAGTGAGGTGCCAAGACCAAGGTGCCTCCCTGTGTGTTGTTAGTTGTCACTGCATAACAGTGATAGCGAGTGTGAGGGGTGTATAGTAGTGTGGTGAAGTGATTCTGTACATAGAGAGAGATAGGTAAGGGTGCAAGGGAAGTAAGGGTAAAGTGGGATGTGGAGGAGTAGGCTGACAATGCAGAGTGCTGGTGATGAGAACAGATGGGAAGCAGATTGAAGGTAAGTGTGATGTTATTCTCGCTTTTGCTGAGCGTAGCAGATCATTGAACCATTTTCGGCACTGCACCCAGGTGCGTGAGCACAAAGACCTTGCGCTGACCTCCTCAGCAATTTGCAGCCAGGCTGCCTTTGCCCGCTGAGCCTCCGAGGCTTCCTCCAGCCATCGTGAGGGAACAGAACCTCCCTGCGCCCTCTTACTCCCTCCACAAGAGCATGGAGGGAGTCATCATCAAAATAAGGAGCAGCCTTACATTTTGGAGCAGTCAAGTTACAGTGGGCCATTTTCAGGAGCAGCACAAAGGAAATGAAAAGCAAAGGCTTCATGGATCTCTTAAAACCACCTGAATCGATGATGTCAGCAGAGGCGAGCAGCAGACTCGCACCCACTGATTGGGCTGGATAGCGCGCTTGGCAGGCTTAATGGGCCCAGTTAAATGAAAATTGTTATTTGGGAGCAGCTGAAACCGGCAGCCAGGACTGGAACCCACCCACCAGCCAAACTGACTCCAGCCTGCCTCCTGTGGCAAAATCGCGGCCTATTACCTAGTGCTCCTCCAAAGCATTCCTGCCCATTCTGTGCCTCTTTTCTCCTAGTCAGGCCAAACACATTTGCTTCCCCTGCAACCCCCCCCCCCCCCCCCTCCACTCACTCCTATATAATCTCTGCCCCTGAAAATTAGTGGCTTACTCCTCTCCTAGCAGTAAAAGCAACAGAACAGAACTGAGAGATAAAGAGATAAAATGCAATTCATGGGAATATACAGTGGATTAGTCAGCAGCTCATAAAGACATGCTAGTGAACTGGGAGGTGGGGCTATCTCTTCTTTCCCATGAAGTGAAACTGGTCTATTCTCAAGGTAAAACAAATCTTGCATTCTCATGACAGGGAGGAGATTAGTTTAACCTCACAGAGAGCACTAGTATAGGAAGCAGATTGGGCAGGACTCAACCAGATAACCAGGTGCAAAGGCTTTGGCCAGCAGAAGCGGGAATTAATGTATGAAATAAACTCCCAACTTCAAGTGTGATTATCAATGGCCTGTGGCAACAGGGGCTTGAATGAGAGAACTAAATGTAAAGACTGCCAGAGATGGGAAAGATGACAGAATAAAATGAGATAATAGCAGAAAGAAAGGAAAAGGAAACCTAGTAGAGAAAAAACTGATTTAAAAAAGGAGAAGCAAAGGACTGAAGAGAGAAACAACCAACATGAGATTAAACATCATTACAAATATCACATTAATTAAAAAAATCCTGTATGCACAGGATGAAAAATACAAAGAAAAACATGGAAAGTTTTTTTTTATGCTCATGCTTGTACACATACAAGAAAATATACTCTTCAAATTTATATGCAAGGCTATAATTATGTAATTAGTGATACAAGTTCATTACTTCAGATTTCCCTGGAAGCTTTTCAACTTGAATCCAAAATAAAAAGAATACAAATGTAAAGGTTAAAATCACGCTCATCACATGGATGGGGGGGGGGGGGGGGCGGTGTGGGAGCAGTACAAACCACTTCATATTTTCTGCTTGATGTCATGATACTGATCAAAGCTCATATTTTCCCAATGTTGACTGCTCTCTTCTGTCTCTAATCCCCAGTAATAGATGGATTTTAAATGCTGGAATAGTCTCACCTCTTAATAATACCAATGTAAGAAGTCACACAACACCAGGTTGTAGTCCAACAGTTTTATTTGAAATCACAAGCTTTCGGAGCGCTGCTCCTTCGTCAGGTGAAGTCAGCAGGTTGGCTATCCGCCTCCTGGCAAGATGGCACGGAGGGGGTTGGGCACCCGCCCCCAAATTCTGCCATTTTCCCGGCAGTCCCGCCTCCATACCCACCTCTCCAGGGCTGGCAAGATCGCGCCCAAAGTATAACTT